>NW_025894362.1:0-1132 GCF_002878395.1 Capsicum annuum
GGGTTATTATGCTATTTTTATCTATTAATTCAATTTTTATAGTAGTTTTATGTTTTTCCCATCCTTTTAATGGATCTTCACTATATAATTGTTCTAATTGTTTCTTAATTATTTCTATCTTATTTATTGAAAATATAGTTATTTCCTTTTTATTTATTAAAAATACAACTAGTTCTATTGTATCTTCAATATTTTTTATATTTTCTAATTTTTGTGTAATTTTTTCACTTCCTTCTATCCAATCAGTTTTCTTTCTTATTTTATTAGTAACTCTTTTTGCTCTTACTTTCTGTTTACATGGTGTTGTAAACCACCAATCCATTCTAGTTATTATATGCGGGTATAATTTATCTAAAAACGGCATTCCTAAAAGCATATCTTTTGATGTTAGCTCATAATTATAGATTTATTCTATTGTTAATATTTTATCCCATACTTGTATTTTTACATTCTTAGCTTTATAAGTAATTAAGCTTCCTTCGTCATTAAATCCTTTAACTATTATTGGTGTTTTTAATTTATCCCATTTACTTTTTGGTAAATAATTATATCTACATAAATTAGCTTCTGCTCCTGTATCTATCGTAGGCGTATAATATCTACTGGAATACCCTTCTACTACTATCTTCATTAATACATATATTTTCTTATCATGTTAAAGCTCTTCTTAAGAATAATTTCTCTCTGTTATATGTTATAGATAATTATGTATGCTCTATATTATATGGTTTTACTTGTTCTTGCCATTTTATCCCTAATATTATGTCTGCTTTTTACATTTCTTCCTTTATTTTAAATTTTATTTTTATTTTTCTAACTCTTATGGTTATTTCTTTTTCTGCTATATTTTTAGTGTTTATTAAGCTTCTTGGTAGATCTGGACATATATTATTGTCAGATTTTATTTCCTCATTTTTTATTAGATATCTTACTATATAATTTTCTTCTTGTCCTGTATTTAAGAGTATTAAATATTATTTTTCATTTATTGTTCATGTTATGTAATATTGGTTGAAATTAGTTGTTGAACTTGTTTCATAACTTGTTCTTTTTTATGAACTAGATGATTCTAGTTTTTCATAAGCTATTCTTTTTGTTGTACTTATTCTATCATTTATTATTTCTAAATTTT
>NW_025894363.1:0-1075 GCF_002878395.1 Capsicum annuum
GATATAGTATATGGGTACACTTCTGTGGCTCATTTTTGTTGCATTATATCTCTTAAGCAATATGCTACATATCCTGAGAGATTATAATGAGAAGGATCTGTTAGGATTTTTGCCCCAATTTTTTTACCAAATTTAAGATTTACTTTTTCTTGTAAGGAAAATAAAAGTAACCATAAATACTTTACTTTTCCTGAAAGAAAAATATAAAACTTTTTCATATTTGGTAAACCTCTTTCTTGGAGGAAAGGTTTTGGGCATCTATAAATAGAAGAACCCTCTTCTCATACAATAATATAATAGCATCCACAATGTAGTCTTTAAAGAATCTTTATTTAGGGAGAGATTTTCTCTCTCATTAATTTTATGCTTTTTAATATTAGATTTTATATGTAGGTCAATTGTCCAAATCACATAATAAAATTATGTTTTTTGTATTATTTTTCGTTGTCATCTTATTTATCGTCTCATAGTTTGCAACTAATAACTTTCGCATGATGCCCTTTCGATTTTGAACCCAACAAGTGGTATCAGAGCTTATGGTTCAATGGTCCAATGATGTGGTGAGACGAGATTAAACAGATTCAAAGCTATTTCAAAATCAAGCTGTAACAATTTGGATAATAATGAAGATATATACCTAAAAAAGTTACATGTGGAGAAAAATTTCAAACAAATGTTCAACAATCTTGCTGCTAATCCATCTTTAAAACCAAAATCAATTTTCAACCCATGTTTATAAGCTTCAATTTTAAACCCATACTTACTTTAACGCTTGGGCTCCTTTCAACTCGTGCATTTTTTTTATCCCTTGGGCTCCACTCTTAACTTGTGCTCACTTTCAATGCACAAGCTCTACTTTTAATCTTATCAACCCGTGCTTATATTTTTAATGCATAGGGCTCCAACTTTTAACCCATATCAAATTTTAATAATGGTAAGCAGCAGTGGTATATGAAAATCGTTGATATATAAAGACCGTGTGAAGAAGAAGGATCAAGAATATTTGCCAAAAAATCAAGCCAAAAAGAGGAGATTTGTTAGGATTTTTGCCCCGAACTTCTTACCAAATTTAATT
>NW_025894364.1:0-1488 GCF_002878395.1 Capsicum annuum
CGCCGGCGATCGTAGGTCGGAGCCGGCGGCCGGATCGGGTCGGCGCCGAAGGTCAGCGACGGCGCCGGGAACCGGGGGCCGGTAAGCTGGTGGTGGAGAGAGGGTCGGGAGAGAGAGAGGGGGAGAGAGCCGTTGGGAGAGAGAGAGAGAGCTTAAGAGGGTTAAATTAGGAGGGATCACAGCTCAGTTATTTGCCTTCGAAGCTTATACGGAAAGTAAAGATACCATACAAAGTAGCCCAAAACTACACAAATATGACCTTTAAATGACTTTTCACTATTTATTTTTTAATTATTTTTGGCTCAAAGATGAAAATGACATCTAATTTCTTTTGCCATTGTAGAAAAAGAGCAATATTGAAGATTTATTAATTAGGTGGGTCAGCCTTATACGAAAAAATCGCGCGAGTATGTATATATATTATAAAGCAGAGGGCGAATTTAAGTTATATAATATATCTAAATATAATTTATTTAAATATTAAATTAAAGATGAAACTATACTAATAATTAAAAAATTATAGTTTTAATAATACGTTATTAAATTAACGTTATTAAGGATAGTAGTAGTAGTATATTAAATTAACGTTATTACAATATTATTAAATTAACGTTATTAAAACATTATTAAATTAATGTAGGGGCGGACCTACGTGGTTTCCATAGGGTTCACCTGAACCCCCTCGGTAAAAAAATTACGTTATATATATAAAGTACAAAAATTTATATTTATGTACGTATATTAATGTTGAGCCACATGAAACAAGACACTTAGATAGCCCAGTGGTGTTATTTGCTCTTCTTGGGCGCTTCCTTTAGCCTACTACGCGGGTTCGATTTTTTAATTAAAAAAAAGTTAGGTGTTGCAGTTATAGAAATAATAATAATAATAATAATAATAATAATAATAATAATAATAATAATAATAATAATAATAACGACGTCTTTTTAACACAAAAAGCAAAACTTTGACAGTGCATAAATATGACCTTTAACTATTTAAAATTGCACAAATATGACCTCCCTCCAAGTCAGTCCTTTTAACGATGTGACACCGTGTGATTGGATTACCTTTTCCACGTAGGCGCGAGTGAAACTCACGCATGGGGTTGTAAAATTGGATGTCATATTTGTTCAGGTTTTGAATAGTTAAAGGTTCTATTTGTGCACTATCAAAGTTTAAGGTTAAAGTTATAACTTGATGTTAAATTTAAGATTATTTTTATGTATTAACTTTTTTAAAAAGTTGTTATGTTAAAGAAAATATTTTTCAAAAATTTTGTGGAATGAGAAATAAGAAAACTAGGTAGCAAACACACCCTTCAAGAAAAAACAAACAGAGCAGTCCTAAAAAGTAACGCGGACATTCAGTGTTCGGTTTGTATTATTCAAAGACAAAAACAAAAGAGAAAACTTCACCTCCTCTTTTCATCAACATTTGATTGGCTCAACAACAAATCCGCGAATTTATCGTTTCCATTTACCCTAT
>NW_025894365.1:0-2947 GCF_002878395.1 Capsicum annuum
AAATGAAATCAATATCTCATTTAACCGTTTGTATAAAGATATGAGCACCTTATATATAATTAATAAATAACAGTTACATAGTTTCATATCTTTTTTAATTATACTAGTCGGCTTACGTTGTGCTATGCACGGTCCAATGTTGATCCTTTAAAATTCTACATTATGTATAAATCTATCATTTAAATAAAACCTTCATTTGTTTGATTTATATAAATCTATCATTTAAATAAAACCTCCATTTGTTTGATAGATAAATTCTAAGTTAAGCATATATTATTATATTTAGATTGATAAAATTTGTATAACAATATTTTAAGTTGTTCGAACTTTTGTAGCATTGATAATCAATTATATTTTTAAAATTATTTAAATTTTTAATTATTGTGATTTATCGTATTTTTACTTCTATTCTACTAATTAGAAGTGACATAGTAAAATTATTATAACAAAGACTTGTGAATTTTTGCTAAGAGGTCTCATATAAAACGTCAAGTTAATTTAAAATATCAAAAAATAGTTCATCATTTATGTTTATTTTAACTTTTTTATTAAATATTATTAATTTTTAAATATTTAAATGACTTAGAAAAATTAATTATGAGTGATAGAAATGGTGAGCGAGTTGCTCTGTTGGATTTTGCCAGGGCCTTTGGGCTGGTGGTAGTGAATTCGAGCTTTCCGAAGGAGGATCATCTGATTACCTTCCAAAGCGTGATAGTCAAGATTTAGATTGACTTTATGCTGCTTAGGAAGGGGGATAGGGTTTTTTTTAAGGACTATAAAGTCATTTCGAGTGAGCATCTTTCGACCCAACATAGGATTCTAGTGATAGACTTGTCTAACAAGAATAGCAAGAAGAGAAGGGACAAGGAGGGTCGTCCTAGAATTAAGTAGGGTGGTTTGACGCCAGTTAGTGCTCTAGAGATAGAGGATAAGGTGGTGGGTGTGGGAGTGCAGGGGGAACGTGGATGTTATGTGGGATAGAACTGCCAGCTGCATCACAAAGACTGCTACAGAAGTGTTGGGTGTTTCGAGGGGTAGGGCAGGAAGTCATAAGGGGGACCGGTGGTGGAATGAAGAAGTGAAGTAGAAAGTGGAGATTAAGAAGGGGGCGTATGTTAAGTTGATTGAGAGGAAATGCGAAGAGGAGAAGCGGGTGAATAAGGAGGTTTACAAAGTTGCAAGGAAGGAGGCTAAGTTAGCAGTTACGGCTGCTAAGTCAGCAACGTTCGAGAGCTTGTATGCGGGATTAGAGGTGAAAAGCGGGGAAAATAGGTTGTATAGGCTTGCTAAGGCTAGGGAGCAGAAGGGTCGTGACCTCGATCAAGTGAAGTGCATTAAGAGGGAGGATGGTAGTGTTTTAGTAGAGGATGTTCACATTAAGAAGAGATGGCAGGAGTACTTTCATAGACTTTTGAACGAGGAGGGGGACAGAGGCATTGAGTTAGGAGAGCTGAAGCACTCGGAGGAGAGCCGTGATTTTAGTTACTGTAGGTATTTCAAGGTTGAGGAGATCATAGAAGTTATTCGTAGGATGTGGAGGGGTAGGGCGATGGGGCCTGACAAGATTCCGATGGATTTTTGGAAGAATGCTGGTTTAAGGTGGTTGACTGATTTGTTTAACAGCATTTTCAAGACTGCGAGAATGCCTGAGGCTTGGAGATCGAGTTCGATGATTCCGTTGTATAAAAACAAGGATGACATTCAGAGTTGCAACAACTATAGGGGTATTAAGTTGTTGAGTCACACTATGAAGATGTATGAGAGAGTGGTTGAGCAGAGATTGAGGAGGGTTGTGTCCGTTTTAGAGAATCAGTTTAGATTTATGCCTGATCGCTCGATGATAAAGGAAATCTACTTGGTGAGGAGATTGGTGAAGAAGTATAGAGAAAGGAAGAGGGATTTACACGGTGTTCATCGACGTAGAAAAATTGTATGATAAAGTCCCGAGGGAGGTTCTTTTGAGATGCTTGGAGGTGAGAGGGGTCCTGGTGGTGTACATCGGAGTTATTAACGACATGTACGATGGAGGAAAAATCCGGGTGAGGACGGCGGGAGGAGACTCAGAGCATTTTCCGATCGAGATAGGGTTGCATCAAGGATCGACTCTTAATCTATTCCTTTTTGCGTTGATGATGGACGTGTTGACGTGGAGTATTCAAGGCAATGTTCCTTGGTGTATGTTATTTGTAGATAATGTAGTGCTGATTGATAAGACGCGGGGGAGGGGGGTGAATGTCAAATTGGAGGTTTGGAGGCAAACCCTTGAGTCTAAGGGGTTCAGGTTGAGTAGGTCCAAGACGGAGTATTTGAAATGCAAGTTTCGTGATTTGAGGCAGGAAGACAAAGTGGTGGTGAGGTTGGACTCCCAGTATGTTTGTAAGAGGGATATTTTTAAGTATCTTGGGTCTATGATTCAGGAAAATGGTGAGATTGATGAGGATGTCTCTAAACATATTGGAGCGGGTTAGATAAAGTGGAGGCTCGCCTCGAGAGTGTTGTGTGATAAGAAGGTGCCCCTTAAGCTTAAAGCCAAATTCTATATAGTGGCAGTCTGTCCAGCCATGTTGTATGGAGCGGAGTGTTGGCTAGTTAAGCACTCCCACATTCAAAAATTAAAGGTAGCAGAAATGAGAATATTGTATTGGATGTGTGGTCTTACTAAAGGGGATAAAGTTAGGAATGAGATTATCTGGGAGAAGGTGGGAGTGGCTTTGGTAGAGGACAAGATGCGGGAAGGCAGGGTAAGATGGTTTGGGCATGTGATAAGGGGGGCGCGGATGCCCCTGTTCGTAGGCGTGAAAGACTAGCTTTAGATGGCTTCAGGAGGGGTAGAGGTAGGCCGAAAAAGTACTGGATGGAGGTGATTAGACATGACATGGAGCAGCTCCAGCTTACTGAAGACATGACCCTAGATAGGAAGGTCTGGAGGGCGCGAATAAGGGTA
>NW_025894366.1:0-1389 GCF_002878395.1 Capsicum annuum
AACCTCAACCTGATTGCATTCTGGCTCACTCCCGGATTGTCAAAGGATTTGCAAATGGTGATGAAGTTCACCAAATACATGTTTAAATCATCACCAGGAAAGCCTCCAAATAAACCTTTCAGATTCAGGAGTTGGATCATGGTACTTTTTATGCTGAATTTTGCACCTGGTGCCAACAGTGAAGGAATGATAGCACCCGTTGCACCAGCTCCATTCATTCTTTCATCATCTTCATCAACCTCATATTGAATAGGTTGTTGACCATATCTTCCTTGGACTGGACGATTTCTATTGACGTTTCGCTGCACTGGTGTAGTAACTTGCTCAGCTCTCCTTGGGTTTTGAGGATTCAGCAATTCCTCATCACCCAAGTCTTCATTATCAGGGTTCTGATGACGTGCTTGTTGACCTAAATTCTGCACATTCACCTAAGCCCTAGCCAAAACAGCTAGTCTCTCTGCTTTCTGTTATTCAGCCATTTCCCTATCAACTGAGGTTCCGGGTTGATTGGTAATAGAGGTTCTCTGGAACTTCTTGTTTTTGGCATAAACAACACAACACCTAAAATAGGAAAATAACAAATAAACTTAAATCAAGGAAACTTAACTATCAACAAATTTTTGCGCACAAACTTTTTGTCTACAACCGTATTCCCTGGCAACGATGCCATTTTTGATAATGCTCAAACTACACTCTTGAATGGGTGTAAGCGATCGTTGTCAATATAAAACCCAACTAGGTTGGGGTCGAATCCCATAGGGAATAGGGTGTGAACTTAGATTTGTGTACGAAATACTTTACTGGTAGTTTACTGTTTCCAAAAATGGGGGTTTAAGTTTCACAGAGAGTCAATTGTAACTTTCAATATTTTAGTGTTTGTAAGCAAGATAAATGGGAGACCAGAGTTATGTTCACCATGGGTTTTGGGAATTAACAGATACTTGGTAATACTCAAGACTCTTGAAGTAAGTAGAAATAGTAGAATATCCCTGATGACGATACTATCTGACTTATCTCTCGACCTCACTAGACAATTTATTATCTAATTCTCTCGAACTTAGATAACTTACCTATTTCCAATAGGATTTTATTTCAAGTAGATTAATCCAGTTACGGCATCAATTATTAAACAGAAGGTTGGTAGCTTTCGAGTCCCTATTGATAATTCACGTCCTCTAGTTTATTTCTCTGTTAAAAGCAAATAAGCCTAAGGATAACCTATTGTTTGCAACTAATAGATTCAAGTTAAAGCAACAGAATTTCAAGATGTTCTACTACTCTTTGAATCCTTTAAATACCTAGCATCATATCAAACCCTAATCCATGGATCCCATAACTCGGGCTAATGGAATTAGCCGCTCATAATTTGATGAACGAAATAAAAAGTTG
>NW_025894367.1:0-1160 GCF_002878395.1 Capsicum annuum
CAATATAGAAATCATACTTTATAATGAAAAAGAGGAAAACAATCAAGAATCAACATGGGTATGATAATATCACCACAATCAACCAGTATTTTGTATTTTAAAGATTGATTCTTGAACTCTATGAACGAATTGAATCCATAGAAGAACACTACGCATACCTGAGAAGGAAGATTCTTGATGACTGACGGCGGAATTTCCTTGAAATCGGATCTTCAAGCTTAATTATGCAACCCTAGTTGTTTTTCTCCTTTAGTGCTCTTGGATGATGAGCTTTGAGATGAAAATAGGGTTGTAATAGGTTTAGAAGATATATATTTCATAGGGTTAAGTTTAGGGACGTGTAAGGAGTATTTAAAGACATAATTACCTATAAAATAACTCAAGACGAAGTATTTTTGACACCTGGAATTGGATTAGGTGACGCCCAAATGATCTTCTATGCTTGGGTTAGGTGGCGCCTAACGAATCGCCTATGCTTGGGTTAGGCGGCGCCTAACCACTCGCCTATGCTTACTGTATCTCACGAAAATGGGCATAACTTTTCTCTTGGGTATTGTATTAAGGCAAAATTGGTATTGTTGGAATGCTAGTTAGATTTTCTACAATTTGGTAGGTCTAAATCAAAAAAAATACCACTTTAACATAGAGTTATACTCGTTCAAAGATGACCCTTGCAAAATAAAATACTAAAACTTGATGGATTCAAAACTCTTAGCTTGTATTACCTTAAGTGACTCATATGAACATGATTAATGCATCATAAGCTATCCTATCACTAGGATATTCATTATATGTTATGTACTCAAGTATGAATCACAGGATTAGAAATATGCAGGGTATTGTATTTAAAGTTAGAATGCATCATTTATAAATTATGATGATTGATATTATGTTTTACTTATGCATTAACCCTATATACTCAGTACATCCTCAAAGTACCGATCCACATATATGTCTATGTGCTACATTGTCTAATCATATAGGTATCAGTTCAGTTGTAGCACTCCTACCATATTTAGACAGATTGCAACTTCCAGTCAGCAGGTGATAAGTCCTCTTGATTTAAGGGCTCGAGTCAGTCATATAATTTGAGTAGTATTTTATTTTATTTAATTAGTCGTATTGATTTGGGATAGTTGGGGGTCATGTCTGAGCTATCT
>NW_025894368.1:0-1130 GCF_002878395.1 Capsicum annuum
TTTTATAGGTTGTGCCATACTTGGCAATTGTTTATGTTTCCTTATATAAAATCCTTGTTTCCCAGTCAGTCTCTAGACAGTATTTTCTAATATGAATCCAAACATTCATACCAAAAATACTATTAACCTTTCTTCCAAAGCAACTCAGATTGCTAATATCGAGAATAATCTTCAAAACTGGAGTATTCCAGAAGAGTCCTTCAGTACGATTTATCAAATCGGAAAATTCAGTTTTTTCAAAAAACATGAATAGTAAGGACAATACTAGAGAAATTGCGATAATATACAGAGTATACTATCGCCTAATGGGTACAACATTAGCACCCCAGGCTAGATTCACTAGCCCTAGGGGTGTCACCACTCTTATGGAGGCTAATAAAGACAGATCCAATGTCTTTGTACCCAAACCCTTGGTTTGGGAGGAAGTCATCCATAATAATGAATGGCACTTTGATGCTATTACACAGCCTATTCGTTCTTATCCCGAAAGATCTCAAATCCAACGAGTTATTCAACACCCTGATGGCTCGATAGATTTGAAATTCCTCGGCTTCGACACTCCTCGAAATTCTTCGTTTCGACGATCTGTCTCGCATCGAGGTTCTACCTCTAAAACCCGGGAGGGAAGTGACGAATTTGATCCCGATAATAACAATGACAAGGGTAAAATTCGAGGAGTAGACTTCTCGGGTCCCATCCCAAAGGTTTATTATCAACAACCCACCAGAGTCCCTGAGCCGCCCTTAGATTCCGAAAATCTTTATCATCCAGGCAGTCCTACAGCCTCAGATATGGAACCGCCTCCCCCTATATCACGCCAGAAAATTCGGACTGACCCTAGCCTACTCGTTATCAAATCTGATGACGAGTATACGCCTGACCTTAAAGCTCTCGAAGCTCGATGGTACCTTCCCAAAGACGCTTTAAAAAGGAAATGGTACACCAGTACCTATTCCAAAGAGCAGCAAAAGGAGTTCGGTCGGCTATGGCTGGCAGATATGAAAAGACTCCGATGTGACATTGAATTCTTTCGATGGTTCGAATTCACCGGCCGAATCGAAGATCAAAATGAATCCCTCAATATTATCATTAACAAATGGTATACCCAGAGTAACAAGATAATCGAATCC
>NW_025894369.1:0-2554 GCF_002878395.1 Capsicum annuum
TCATGGAGCAAGGAATTTAATGTCCCTTTAGACATGGAACCTAGAATTGTTCTGAGCTTTAAGAACTATGCTGAAATACTTTCGACAAGAAGCACAGGAACTAGTGCCTTTACTCCCCAGATGCATGAAAAAAATTAGTTTTTGTATAGTTTCGACTAAAAATTAATTTGGGCACTTATGAGGAAATCCTTGTTTTGCTCAATGAACGAAAGCGATTAATTTCTAATGGTGTCTCATCTGAGACGGATTATGACGAATGCAAGAAAAATAACATTGGGAACATCAATGCTCAATTTAGTGGGTCATGGACCCAATATGCTATGCACAAGTATCTCACTGTTGTTTATGAAACTTGAAATATTTAAGCATTTATTAGAATCACATCAAATAAGGTTGATGTAGTTTTTGTTTAGTTGCATCACTGTATTCATTATATTGCCGTATTCTAGTTTTGTTTATTAAAATTATGTTCTATATGTTAATCCCTCCTAGTTCTCATTTCATCATCGATATCTCTATTGTGCTCATTCAATCCAATTCTAGGTACAAGTGAAGGCCTTAGCCAATCCAATGTAGCTTTGGCAGGATAAAATATAGGCTTGTATTACATGTTCATATAGTTCGAATAGCAAAAAAGTATTTATAAATCATAAAGTGATGCATCCAATAAGAAAACAAATTTTTAGTAAAATAATAAACCTAGAAAAAAATAAGAAAACTTACGTTGCTAGGCTGAAAAGAGTTGCAAGAGTAGTACAAGAAAAATAAAACAGTTATTTAGAAAAGTAAATTAACTTACACACCGAGTAAACATTTGGAGAAAAGTGAACAGTTTGTGTTGCTATATCATGCATTAGAGCAATTCCCTTTTCCTCTCCCATTGAGTTGAGTTAGGAATAATTGTAATTCATCTTGTTGCATAATTGAGTAACCTGTTTAAATAAATTAATTCAAAAATTCCTCAAACTTCAATATTTACCTTCATTTGAAGCTATTGCATATTACTGGTAAATATTATATACTAATTAATGTATACTTGAAAATGAATTTTTACATAATCAATGAATAATCAGTACACATATATGTTATGCATTTATGATACATTAAATATAGGCATATTATCACTTAATTCACCTCACTTTTATTTTCTTTCTAAGGAAAAAATTGAATTGCTCAAAATCTCTCAAACTTCAGTATTTACCTTTGTTTTGAATAATTACTACATAATCTGCGTTTAATTTTATGTATATCTTATACATTAATTACACACTTGTTATACTAAATATAGGCCTATTAACATTTAATTTACCAAACATTCAACTTTTTGGAAAATTGAAATGGCTCCTATTGAAAAATCTCTGAAATCCCTTGAAAACAATCGCAAATATTAAAAGAAGATTATAGCAAATCTAAAAAACCAATCTCATAATTGTCTATCAACTATAGTTACAATCTACAACTCTACACTATTCAACATCACATACATCTTTAACTATGGTTTTCTCAAATTTTATAAAATAAAAAAAATAATTTTTTATGAGAATTCATGAGAAATCGGATTAAAACAAAATTTTGAAGAAAATGAGGAGTACAGAAAGTATAGACACATAAATAAAGAAATAGAAAAAAAATAATAAAAGGGGGCTTCCACAAGTTGTCATTTTTTTGTTGGAACTTGAAAGGAAGCAGCATAGAGGCAAAAATAAAGGAAGACGGAGAAAATGGTACTGCATAAGATAGTGCCAGATAGGATTTTTTGTGTGTGTGTTTGAATTGGCTATAATGGTATATATAATGTGGAATTGATCTAGTTTGAGTAATAGAAGTGGATCCATGAAAAATAGGGTTATTTTTAGTTTATTGCTATAATAAGCTGTTTATTGGATTAATTATTGAGCATCGGGATTAAGGGCCATTTGGTATATCTCTAATACTCCGTCATTAAATTTGGGACTAAAATTAAATTTTGTTTGAGTGAAGATATAAACGCAAGTTTAAGCCTTAGAGAATAATCACAAATCATATCCCTGGAGAACTGATAGTCCAAAATACCCTCAATGGTAGCACCAAAATCTCTTCTCCAATTGAGTTTTATATAAAAAACGTCGAACTCTTAAATCTCTAGTTCCGAATTCATTCGACTACAGATTATACAAACTATTCTTCAAGAATTCCTGTGCATACAATTTTTAGACACTTCTCCACACATCAAAAGATGAAACTTTATTACATTATATATTGCTATGATAATTATACTTAGACCTGGAATTGTTCTATTTGGGTGATGAAAGAGTATGATGTTGTCAAGTCATGAAGCAAGTAATATAATGTCCTTCTAGATGCGGAACCTAGAACCGTTCTGGGCTTTAAGAACAATGGTGAAGTACTTTTGACAAGAAGCAGAGGAACCAGAGCCTTTTAATCCCTAGACGCATGAAAAAATAAGTTTTTGTATAGTTGTGACTAAAATTCATTTGGGAACTTATGAGGAAAACCTTGTTTTGCTCAGTGAAGGAAAGCTAGTGACTACTAATGATGTCTCCTCAGAGACGGA
>NW_025894370.1:0-1075 GCF_002878395.1 Capsicum annuum
AACCAATGTTAACATAATATATACATTCAGTGTGGAACAAAATTGAGCTTGCTAGACTGATTCAACCAATACAAAAGTAATTATATAAGTCGATAAATATCTAGTTAGATTGTTGTAAC
This sequence comes from Capsicum annuum, assembly GCF_002878395.1. Classification (NCBI taxonomy): domain Eukaryota; kingdom Viridiplantae; phylum Streptophyta; class Magnoliopsida; order Solanales; family Solanaceae; genus Capsicum; species Capsicum annuum. The sequence continues at coordinate 120 of NW_025894370.1, forward strand.
TACAGTTGACGGCATGTCTTTTATTTGGACATTCCTGGAAAAGTACATGATGCACGTCTTATTTGAAAGTTTCAAATATATAAGTTGGAGGAGATATCGTCGATTTCAAAATATTTATTGTACCATAAAATTATCGAAATACCATTGGTTATTTAATAAGGAATAAAAAGATATTTATAAAAAATTACTATCATGTATAATTTAATTACAAAGGTCTAAATAAAAAATATTATTAAAATAATACATGAGGACAAAACTAATAAATATAAGAAAAAATCAAAATGCATGTGTAATCATTTTATTGCACCATAAAAAAAAAGGACAAAACTAATAAATATAAGAAAAAATAATATGCATGTGTAACCATTTTATTTCACCATAAAATTACCGAAATACCCTTGGGGTATAAAGAACAAGTAATTTAATAAGGAACCAAAAAATATTTATAAGAAATTACTACAATGTATAATTCAATTACAAAGGTCTAAATAAAAATATTATTAAAATAATACATGAGGACAAAACTAATAAATATAAGAAAAAAATATTCATGTGTAATCATTTTATTGCACCATAAAATTATCAAAATACCTTTGGTAGTCATTTAATAAAGAACAAAAAGATATTTATATAAAAATAGTACCATGTATAATTGAATTACAAAGGTCTAAATAAAAATATTACTAAAATAATACATGAGGACAAAACTAATAAATATAAGAAAAAATTAATATCCATATGTAACTATTTTATTGCACCATAAAAATGAGTTTAAAACTAATAAATATAAGAAAAAAGCAATATGCATGTGTAATCATTTTATTGCACCATAAAATCATTGAAATACTCTTGGTAGTCATTTAATAAGGAACAAAAAGATATTTAACGAAAAAAAGTATCATGTATAATTCAATTACAAAGGTCTAAATAAAAATATTATTAAAATAATACATGAG
>NW_025894371.1:0-1774 GCF_002878395.1 Capsicum annuum
TAAATTTTAAATGATAAAGGTTAATTTTAGTTGAGCATAGAAAAGGCATAAATTGATAAGCGAATTTGTGTAACCGATTAATATTTTAGAAATTTGATTGATAATGTAAGTCTTGTCTTAGTTAGAAGTCTACCGTGATATGTCAATCACACAATAAACTTGTGTGTAAGCATCAAGATAGAACTCCATGTTTCCAACAAATATTTTATGGTGATAGAAATAAATTGTAATCACAATTAAAAATATGAAGAAACAACAATTTTTATTGATAAACGATGTGGGTACAAATCTGTTTCTCCCTTGATTCTTCTCTCTTGATTTTTTTCTATAATTCGAGGGTTGTCAGTAGTGTATTTTTCGAACGTAGAATTTGATATGAATTTCTCCATAATTTGAGGGCCCTTAGTGGCGTATTTCTCGAACGTAGGAATATTTGGATTTGATCTCCATGAAAGGAGGGTTTGTCTTCTTGATGTATTTGATTATCAAGAAGGAAGGGTTTTGATCTATAAATATCCTATGAATTTATTGGGACTTTGAAGATCGTTAATCTCTTTGTGAATATCCCATGAATTTGTGGGATACTGGAGATCCCTCCTTAAGGGAATATTTGTCCCTTTATATAGGCATAATTCAGGGTTTAGGGTAAACTAGACTCTAAGAACTCTAACAAAATTTGGATTCTTCACAAATTTTAGATGTCTACAAATGCCCCCTAATTCAAGGCTTGTCGAAGTGTATATTTGATGATGAGTCTTGAAGTACCAATAGAGATTTCATCTATATGCGACGACTACAGATTTGCAGATCTGATTTATGAGAGAAGAGATGAAGGGCAGATTTGGTTCCACTGGGCGTGCCAAAATTTGTTGGACAGTAAAATTTTTTAGGCCAAAAAATGAATAATTCGAGACAAGAAAGTATTGCAACAATCAATTTATTGATTTCAATATGCGAGTGTTACAATCTCTATGAATCCTCTTATTCGCCTTTTCAAATATAAATTCAAGGGCTTGAAGCTTGATCTTGAATTTGAACTTGATTTGAATGATTTGAGGGACTTGATCTTGACTTTTGCTTGAATTCAAGGGCTTTTGAGCTTAAACTTGAATATTGCGGTCTTGATCTTAAATCTTGATGAACTTGATTTGAATGCTTGAGCTTTTTAGAGAAATTGTGACGTTTGATCTATGAGCTTTCTCTTGCTACTTGTTAGAGTTCTGGGGGGTACTTTTCTAAATTATGAGACCCCTATTTATAGTTGTGGAAAGGAAAGACTCATGATGAAGATGAACTTTCTTTGACCAATCAAATTCAAGTGACGTGGCGCCTTTTATGGGCTTTGATTTCACTGGGCCTGCTACATCATTTTGACATGTGGCACGGTCCTATTGGCTCCTTCCGTTGACTTGGCATGCCACGTCATTTGACACGTGATGCAATTTGGCCTCTAGAATATGACAATATCTTAGGCTTAGCAACGTGGACTCATCATTTATAGCCCAAATTAACGGGCTAGCCCAATAAAAAATTGGATATTAATTAAATCTATATATGTTTGGACTTAAATAATTAATTTAATTATATTAATCCGTAACATTTATTTGGGACAAATATATTTTAAATTAATATAATCCGAATTTCGTACGGATTTTAATCTAATAAAATTTTGTTGCTCACACTCTACATCAATGCAAACTTATTGGGGCTAAAAGTATATATTGTTAAATTTTATGTAAAGAGAACATACTTCAGAATATTAAAGCTATAATAG
>NW_025894372.1:0-4123 GCF_002878395.1 Capsicum annuum
TGGGTTCTATATTTGCTAACGACCGCTTTACACTCCCACGAGAGCTGTAGATTGAGCGTTATCAGCAGGTAAGTCTCCATCCTTGGGTTCACTCAGTGCTAAATCCTACTACCAACTGAATAGACACTGAATTTATTTCTAAATTATTCTAGGATAGAATGAACTGTTACTGATCGTGTTAACTAACTGAACTGGACTGAGTACTATAACTGATTAAGTGTTCTGAGTTCTATTTGCTCATTGGTTATACTAAGTTCTGAACTGACTGAATGCTACTGTACATGACATTATTAAGACTATTCTAAAGCTACTGTAATTCTAGGTAAACAACTATATTATCAGGTATTAGATACCCCCAGGACTCGATAACATGAAAAATAAAGCATAGCATGATCTTGAAAAGCACTATAATGTTCATAACTCATTCATAGAGTCATTTTATCAAACATTTGTAGGATATAAGCTTGTACATATGCTAGCATGTCATGATTTCCCCATTTAATCCCCATCAGCAATTTATCAGACACTTGGGGAACATAATCTATGCACATAATACTAATCAATATGTAGGCATCATGATTTCCAATCCCAACTTACAAATTCAAGGGCTTTAACATGAATTCACATAATACTACACGCATTTCGAATAAATTTATATGAATCTTGTAATAATCATGAATTAGAAACCCAATTAACATCATATTCATGAATACATTCAAACCCAACATGGAATTCATGAAATCAATAAACTTAAAGTTTTAAAAGAGGTTCTTGAACTCCAAGGGTGGAAGGAAACCCTTGGATAAACAACTAACGTACCTTGCTACTTGAATTCATGAAGATTGATGGTGTGTTCTTGAATCTTGAATTTGAAATTTGATGCCCTAAGGTTTTGTTCTTGAGAGTATGTGAGAATAATGAGTGAAATTTGCCTTTATAAAGGCTTAATTATGTGTTTTGGGGCTGAATAGGAGTTAAAAAATTAACCTAAATACGCCTCTGGATGAGGAATTAAAAGAGAAAAAACTGCGCCCAGTGACGCGTAGACCGACGTACCGCATTGATGGAATCAACGCGATGACTAATGTGCTGCATTGAGTTCGTGTTGGTTCACTGGAATTGCACTAAAAATGGGGGGAAATTATCTATCGAAGCGATGGGCGAGACATAACGTGTCAAGATTACGTCGATCCACTGTTTTGGTCACCTAAACATGGTTCAAACGAGGTCCGAAAAATCCAAAACTCACCCAAAGTGACCTACTGACATTTCTAATCATGAATCAACCTAAAAATTGATATTTTTAAATTATAAGGGTCGTGAAATAGGATCACCAACTTACGAAGGATAAAATACTTCTAAGTATAAACACTTAGCTGAAATTTCTAAGTTTGGGACCTTTTTTCAAACTTTAACAGACTGAGCTAAGCTTAGAATTTTGTGGGGTCTTACAATATCTCCCCCTTGGGATCATTTGTCCTCGAATGAGACTGATTATGCTGAAAAATACTGATGGAATAAGTTTATACACTGAACATGAATATCCGATGCATGGAATACATGACTTAAAGTACTAATAAGCTGAGTTTTCATGCTAAATATGCATGTCTGATGTATGAGTACATGAATGAACTAATTCATGAATGCATGACTGAATATGCAATGGTAATGGATACTAAGTTTATAACTTTAACTGGATATAGAGCTAAGCCAATCTAAGGAAGACTGTTACCTTAAGTTTAGTATACTGATGAACCCGAGATCATTTATTAAACATGCATGAATGGGAACATGAGAACATAACTGAGTCTGAAATATGATACATGAATTGAATATAGTGAACTAAGTTGATTCCTTGGATACATGTCATGACATGGGAATGGTCATATGGCTGAAATTAAAATGAGAGAGTCAACTTATGAGTACTCATTACTCTAACTGGATCTTGTTACGTGATGTGAAACTGGAAGGGTTAGGATATAAAAGCTCGGGGGTTATAGTGAATCTCCCCCTTGGGACATTATGTCCCCCAAAAAATACTGAATTGGATGAGATACTGAGGAAAAGCTTAGACGATGCATGGGGCATCTACAAACTGAACAATAACTGAATATCTGGGATCTAAAACTATAACACCTAGAATCTGGTACACGAAATGCTACACGGTGCTCATGACCCCGAAGGACCACAAGCTAACCCATGACTGATATCTGTACCTGTATATTGCATAAAATACTTAATAATGTGGAAACATGAACTGAAAGGACATAAGGTTCACATAACTAAAGTAAAATATAACATCTAAATGGGGTATGAAATACCCAAAACAAAACTGAAAATACTGAAGTCTGAAACATGATAGTCTAGAAAGCCTCTAGCTGACTAAACTATCTGAGTAAGGAGTTGATGGGACATGTTCCCAACTAACTCTAACTAATAAACTAATTAATGAGATAATAGAGAAATAATCATGTCCTTGAATGATGAGGACTCACTTCAAACTCTGACTGCTGAAACTAGAATCTACTGCTGATCTGGAGCTCGTGTCTCTAAACCTATGGTATAAGATACCATAGCGCAAATGCGTCAGTACTTTGAATGTACTGGTATACATGTGGGGTAGGCTGAATGAATAGGGTTCATATGTATGAACAATACTGGCTAACTGACAAATATGAATGTGAGAATACATGCATGCATACATAGTAACTATATCTGAAATCATGATAACATGAGTACTGAATTTGAATATTGATAACATGACATACTGATAATTCATATAACTGATAACATGAGTGACTATATCTGACAGTCCTAAATCTAGTGGAACTATCTGAGTTCTGCATTGTGCCTGAGTTGACTGTATCTGACAGTCCTGAATTCTAAAAAACTATCTGAGTTCTTTTGCTGAGACTGATACTGAGACTTTGGGAGGTAGTCATCTAATCGACATGCCCCAAATGATGCATTATAGCTAAATTAGGGTCCACTCTATGCCCTGATTGGAAGGGTGTCAATACCGCGCCACTGGTAAGGACAATATATGAGTGGCCCTAATAAATAGGTAACTCTAGTGAGAACGGTGGGAACCCTCATATAGCAGTCTAATCCACCTCATCTACCCTCATATAGCAGATTATGATGTCTCAACCTATGCTGGCTACATAGTTCTTGAACACAAGGATTGCTTCTAAGAATCACACCCTCATATAACAAGTGAGTTCCCATCCTTGGGTTCACTCAGTGTTAATTATACTCCCATCTGAATAGACACTGAACATAATTTACTGAACTTAACATGGACTAAGTTACTGAATTCCGTTGACCGATAGAATATTACTGATATCTAAAAACTGACTAAGTTCATGAGATCATAGAGATTTCCTGAGTCATAAAACTGTCTGAAGTCTAAGGATTCATAGCTTGACTGAGAGTATCGTGGAAACACGACATGGCTCTAGGCACACAACTAATATTTCGGGTACAAGTACCCCCAGAACTCGATAGAAGGAAAACTGACCAAGTATAACTTACTTGAACATATAACTAACATCATAATCCATAATACATTTATAGAAGCATTCCATCAAAACATGTGATAGGCATAACTTGTACATACATGGGGATTTCATAATATCCTACTAGTTGGGCATTGTTCCTTTATCTAGGCATTTAATCAAACACATGGTACGCATAGCACATGTAGACAACATTATACAACAATTAATCATCATGATTCATCTCTAATTTCATCATCTAGGGTTTATTCATAGGTTCACATGACTATACATCTATACAAATCAATTCCACATAAAATTGATCACCCAACATGGATTTGAATTCTATTGATCATTATCAACATAAACAAAACAAACCCAACATGAAATTCACAAAAAAATCCATAAACTTAAACTTAGAAAAGAGATTCTTAGGCTTCATGAACGAAAGGACTCCATGGATGAACACTACGCATACCTTAGTTCCTAATTTCGTAAAGATTGACGGAGAAAATTTCTTGGAATTGGATATTCTATGAAAACCCTAGCTTGTTCTTGAGAGGTTTTTGAGAGAAGAGGGTGTATTTTGGGTGAAGAGTGGCTGAATCAGGTGTTAAAGGGTTTAA
>NW_025894373.1:0-3126 GCF_002878395.1 Capsicum annuum
TAGTAAGGAAATTTCCAGATGTGTCCCTGAAGATCTTCCCGGAGTTTTTCCCAAAAGTGAAATTGACTTCAAAATAGACCTTCTTCCATATACTCAGCCTTTATCTAATCCGCCATATAGATTAGCACCAGTTGAACTTAGTGAGTTAAAAATATAGTTAAAGGATCACTTAGATAATGGATTCATTAGACCCAGCGTCTCCCCATAGGGCGCACCAGTTTTATTTGTGCGAAAGAAAAATGGTTGTTCAGAATATGTATTGACTACCGTCAGTTGAACAAAGTCACCATCAAGAATAAATACCCACTTCCTAGAATCGATGATTTGTTTGATCAACTTCAGGGTTCCAGCTATTTTTCTAAGATAGACCTTAGATCAGTCTATCATAAGCTTAGAGTCAGAGAATATGACATTCCGAAAATAGCTTTTCAAACCCGATATGGTCACTTTGAGTTTCTAGTCATGTCCTTTGGTCTTACCAATGCGCTAGTAGCCTTTATGGACTTGATGAACCGAGTGTTCAAGCAGTACTTAGACATGTTCATCATAGTCTTCATTGACGACATTCTGGTTTACTTTCGTACCAAAAATGATTATACAGACCACCTCAGAATAGTATTGTAGACTCTCAGAACTCATCAGTTGTTTGCCAAATTCAGCTAGTGCGAATTTTGGTTAAGATCAGTAGCATTCCTAGGTTATATTATTTCTAGTGATGGAATTAGGGTTGATCCTTAAAATACCAAAGTGGTGAGAAATTAGCATAGACCTATCTCTCCGTCAGACATTAGGAGTTTCTTGGGTTTGGCTAGATATTACCGTTGTTTTGCTGAAGGGTTTTCATTTATTGCATACCCTATGTCCAAATTGACTTAGAAGAAAGTCAAGTTTGGTGGTCATATTTTTGTGAGAAGATTTTCAAGAGTTGAAGACTCGAATCACCTTAGCCCTAGTTTTGACTCGACCAGATGGTTTAGATGGGTTTATTATGTACTGTGATGCATCTAGAGTAGGTTTAGGTTGTGTCCTTATGTAGAGAGGTAAGGTTGTAGCCTACGCCTCTAGAAAGCTTAAGCCCCATGAGAAGAATTACCTGACTCATGATCTTGAGCTAGCAGGTGTAGTGTTCTCCTTAAAAATTTAGGGGCATTACTCGTATGGGGTACATGTACATGTGTTCACAGATCATAAGAGCTTACAGTATGTCTTTTCCCAGAAAGATTTGAATTTGCATCAGAGAAGGTGGTTTGAGTTATTGAAAGATTATGACATGAGTATTCTGTATCGTCCGGGCAAAGCCAATGTAGTGGTTGATGCTCTCAGTAGGTTGTCTATGGGTAGTGTTTCCCATGATGATAATGGTAATAAGAAGTTAGTTTAGGAAGTTCATCAGCTTACCTGACTAGGTATCCACTTAGTTAATTCAGTAGAGGGCAGTGTGTGGGTTCAGAATCATCCCTAGTTTCTGAAGTATAAGAAAAGTAGGATAGAGATCCCAGTCTAGTTAAGTTGAAAGAGTCAATCAGAGATAAAAAAGTAGATGTTTTATCCCAAGGGGGAGATGGTGTATTGCGTTACCAAGGTCGGTTATGTGTTCCAGGTGTAGATGACTTGAGACAACGAATTTTTACAGAAGCACATGGTGTGTGTTACTCAATTCATCTTGGGGCTACTAAGATGTACTACAATTTATGGGAGATCTATCGGTGGAGTGGGATAAATAGGGATATAGAAGAATTTGTAGCTAAATGTTCTACATGTCAGTAGGTTAAGATTGAGAACCAGAAGCTTAGTGGGTCCATACAAGAGTTTAGAATTCCCATATGGAAATGGGAAGAAATAAACATGGACTTTGTGACGGGTTTGCCTCGTACTAATTGTCAGCATGTTTTGATTTGGGTTATCGTGGACTGGATGAAATTAGCTCATTTCTTTTTAGTTTATACCTCTTATTCAGACGAGGACTACGCTAAACTCTACATTAGAGAGGTGGTTAGGTTACACAGAGTCCCAGCATCCATCATCTCAGATAGTAGTACCCAGTTTACCTCTTACTTTTGGAAAGCATTCAAAAAAGGTTTTGGTACCCAAGTCCACCTCAGTACAGCTTTCCACCCTCAGATAGATGATCAAGCAAAAAGTACCATTCAGACTCTAGAGGATATGCTAAGAGCATGCATTATTGATTTTAAGGGTAGTTGGGATGGCCACTTTTCTTTGATTGAATTTGTATATAATAACAACTATCACTCCAGTATTCGGATAGCTCCATTTAAGGCTCTCTACGGTAGGAGATGTAGATCTCTAATTGGTTGGTTTGAAGTAGATGAAGCCATAGTAGTAGCGCCTAACTTAGTGTTTGATGCCTTATAGAAGGTTCAGTTGATCCGAGAAAGGGTTAGGGCATCCCAAATCCAATAGAAGTCTTATGTAGACGTGAGGAGAAAGGATCTCTAGTTTTAGGTTGGTGATGTTGTGTACTTGAAAATCTCTCCAATGAAGGGAGTAAAGAGGTTCGGCAAAAAAGGAAAGCTCAGTCCCTGATATGTCAGTCCTTACTGAATTCTAGGTTATTTTGGAAAGGTATCTTATGAGCTCAAGTTGCCTTTAGATCTAGCTTCAGTACATCCAATATTCCACGTCTCCTTGCTAAAGAAATTCATTAGTAATCCGGCTACCATAGTTACCTTACAGGGCATATATATTTAGAATGATCTCTCATTCAAAGAGGTTTCAATTCAAATTCTCGATCGTCAGATTCGCTGATTAAGAAACAAAGAAGTTTACTTAGTCAAAATTCTATGGTGGAATCAGTCCGTTGAGGGAGTGACTTGGCAAGCAAAAGTATATATGCGGACCAAGTACCCTTACCTCTTCTGCATAATCTCAGACTTAGCTTAAGGTAGCAGTTTTCCTTAGCTTTACTCAGTCCCATATTCAGTTATAGTTATAAACTTGGTATTCTTTATCATTGCTTATTTAGTCACTCATTCATGAATTAGCTAAGACATGTACTCCTGCATCAGATATGCATGTTCAGTATGAGAGCTCAGCTTGTCAGTAATTCAATCATGTAGTTATGTTTTAGTTATGCATGTTTAGTGTGTAAACTTAGTGTATCTAGTG
>NW_025894374.1:0-1521 GCF_002878395.1 Capsicum annuum
AGCTAGGGTTATGTCCACCTTGTAGTTTTTAATACTTTATAACTATGAGCTTTACGAATTCATACATGCATCATGCTTATAGATAAACACATTGTATTTAATAACATAATCCTAGTGTTTCTTAACCATCAAGGACTAATTCACTTTAGTTCTCTCGAATCAAAAGCATTTACAAAAAACAATACGAAATCTCCAAGTAGTTAATTCTGTTAAGGCATTAACATATGAAATAAGGGTTGGAAATCCTATTTTCTTGTCACTACTCTCTTTTCCGAACTTCAACCTTCTTTCGAACAAGTTGTATTTTAAGACATGTCCTCTATGTTTGCAACCATGAGAATTCAAGATAAGCGAAGAGAGTATGATGTAAATAAATTAATGCATAATGAATTCAAAATCCAAAGTGATAGATTGTATGCTACAAGGCTTCCATAACCCTAACTAATAAACTTAGCTACTCATGGGTAAAATGAAAATCACAATAGAAATATTCATCATACCATAAACTAGAGCGATCTTGGTGGAGAAGATGAATAGCATTTTTCCCTTGGTGTAAGCCGCCACTCTCCAATCCCAAATAATATAGAATAATTAATGATGAATAAGAATTCAGCATTAAGCCTTTTAATATTCCTTTCTCTCATAATTTCCTTCTAAGTCCCTGAACTAATTATAAATGACAAACTAGTCTTAGACATAGTTTCTAGGCACCACATTTTGTCCAGACTGCTACTCTCTCTTGTGTCATATGACATCCACATTCCATAGTCCCATTATGCCTTCATCTACTTCATTAATACCTGAAATTATGCTAATCACATCGGTTAGCTCAATTACATAGAAGTAGAGTAAAAATATAAGAAACTAGGCACTTTGTTCTCTAAACTTAGCTAAAATATGGATAAGTTATGGTGCTTAGGCATATAAATACACCAAAGATCACCCCCCAAACTTAAAGCTCTGTTCGTTGTCGAACAACATATCTATTTATGCATACTACAAAGCCTTAGCACCCACAGAGGAAGACAAGATGCTCAAATAGGCTCATACAACAATTATGAACAAGAAGTAGATTCAGGAATCATTAGTAGAGACGACCTACACTCAAGAATAGACTCATTAAGTTGGCAATTTCATGCATACCATTTAAGCAATGAAATCATATAAATTACCCAATCTTCATCAACTATGTGCCCTCACAACAAGAACGTTACCCATAATCACTCAGAATTATGCAATTTCTAACAAAATGGGTACAAGAATCAAGTTGCACTCACTCTCACAAAGAATTCTCAAATTACAACTGATGACCATATACTTGCCTTTAGTGTAATACTTCACTAATATTAGAATGCTAAGATTAGGATCAAATAGGTCTTTTACGGGTTGTAATGCAGGCTAAAGGATGGGTAGGAACTATTTTTGCCAGAAATAGCGACTATATTCCCTAAGCACTTTAATTCACTACATTATGCAATTAAAACCAATCTCTACCACCCAATTTCCACTTCTGATATCTTC
>NW_025894375.1:0-1009 GCF_002878395.1 Capsicum annuum
TAATATTTTCACTTTTTGTCATGCGGGAAATTCAATAAGCTTTCCATTAATATAAGATTTAGCCAAATCCGATAACCGAGTTAGAAGTTATGAATATTTCAAGTTCCCATTGTAAAATAGTGTCATATTAGTCAGTGGCACACCGCGCCACAAGAGGAAATGGCATTTGGAAAATTCCAATACGGGTCCGCAATTATGGTGCATCGCGCCATGGCCCAAATTCAAAATTATCCTTTTCTAGTGTTTTAGCGCGGTTCCCTCTGCGTCGCACCAAAGTTCCAGGTCATAAAAGAAGGGGCAACGCGATGGCTCAACATTGTGCCATCCCTCAGTTTCCCAATTACCAAATTCCAGTGACACGGTGCGGTAGCGCCGCATCGCACTAGGGGTTCAGTTTGGGAAAATTTTACTGAAATTAAATTATGTGTCCAAGGTTAAAAGGGTCAACTTCCCACCCTTATTTAAGCCTTTTAATATGTGATTTATCCACTTTTCACCCAAAATACACTGTCTTCTCTCAAAAACCTCTCAAAAACAAGCTAGGGTTTCCATAGAAGATCCAATTCTAAGAAAGTTTCACCATCAATCTTCACGATATCACGAACTAAGTTATCCATAGTGTTCATTCATCGACTCCTTTTGTCCATGAAGCCCAAGAATCTCTTTTCTAAATTCAAGTTAATGGATTTTCTTATGAATTTCATGATTGGGCTGCTCTTGTTCATGTCAATAATGAGAAATTAAATTCTACTCCATGTTGGGTGATAAATTCTATATGAGTTAAATTATTATAGATATAGATTCATGGAAACCTATGATTAAACCCTTGAATGATGAAATTAGAATTGAACCATGATATTTAATTATTGTACAATGATGATTACATGTACCATGCCTACAATACGTTTGATTAAATGAGTAGATGAAGGAAAAGTGTCTAACTAGCATGATAGTATAAAATCCCCATGTAAGTACAAGCTATGCCTATCACATGTTTTGATGAAATGCT
>NW_025894376.1:0-1009 GCF_002878395.1 Capsicum annuum
TACACAAAAGTAGTACCAATGAATTCGAGTTTAGAGACTTGGAATCTGCCCAATTAGTTATGATGGCGAAGGAAGTTTTTACAGCAGAAAAATTCCGAAAAGCCATAGTATTGTCCTCGTGTGATGGCTTGTTGCTTTTAAAGAACCCTACGGTTTTGTGGAATCCGTCTACCGGAGAATATCAAACTCTTACGTGCCCTTATTTTAACTACAAAGGCAAAGTTAGAGTTCCAAATGCTTGTGGGTTGTGTTACGATTCTAGTGTCGATGATTACAAAGTTATATTGATCTATAAGTCGAGTTATGCTCTTTATTCTCTGAATAACGATTGTTGGGCGAAGAAACAAATTTCACTTCGTGGTATAGTAACATTACTACAAAATGGTTACTTCTCTCAGGGGACTAATGCCAATGGTTGTGTATTTTGGTCATACTACGACCGCATTGTAGGTGTAACTTCTACAATCATATACTTTGATGGGAAGTCAGATGAACTGAAAGAGCTTCCATTACCAGATTTTGTACGTGAGGATGATTGCTTTGGTTTAACTACTTTGAAAAGTTGTCTTAGCTTTTATGGAGGCAACGACAAGAGTCTAGTACTGGACATATGGATTATGGAACGCGATGGAAGCTGGAAATGGTTAATGAACGTATGCAACTTGCCCTGTATCTGTGAAAAGTTTATAGAAGATATAGTGCTTTGGGGCTGCACGCGAAATGGTGAAATTGTCTTTCAAGGACTGAAAACTTCTCAACCTTTTATATATAACCCTAGCCAACAATTGCTTACAGAAACTCAAATATCGAAAGATTTCTCCAAGAATGGGGATCTTCTCACAGCTTCAGTATGTTTGGATAGTTTGTATTTCAAGTCTTAGTGTCAAGCGCAAGAGGAATCAACTCAATCGTGCTTCATCATCTAAATCCAACATGTTTGGATAGCTTATATTTCCCTAGAAACATTGATATGGAACGTTGAGTTCTTTTTTAAAAGGTTTTGCAATCT
>NW_025894377.1:0-1350 GCF_002878395.1 Capsicum annuum
ATATAAAAACTTCATCGATTCATTGAACTCTCTGTACTTTTGTGTTTTTGGAGATTAAAACTTTTGTCTTTCTATTCTATTTGAACTTAATATTAATTTGAAGATATAAAAACTTCATCATGATTTAAAGTTCATTCAGTTGATGATTAGAAGTGTTGGGTTCGAAATCGAGAGGGCGTCATGCGGAAGCTATTAGTTGAAAACTATGAGACGATAAATAAGATGACACCGAAAAACAATACTAAAAACATAATTTTATTATATGATTTGGCCAATTGACCTACATATATAATCTAATATTTAAAAACATAAAACTAATAAGAGATACAATCTCCCCCTAAGCATGACTCTTAAAAGACTACATCGTGGATGTTATTGTGTTATGGTATGAGAATGGGGTCTTCTATTTATAGATGTCCAGAACCTTTCCTCCAAGAAAGAGGTTAACCAAATATGAAAAAGAATTATATTTTTTCTTTTAGGAAAAGTAAAAGTAATCATGGTAACTTTTATTTTCTTTCTAAGAAAAAGTAAAACTTAAATATAGTAAGAAAATCAGGGTAAAAGTCCTAACAAATCTCCCGTTTTTGGCTTGATTTTCTTCAAAATATTCTTGATCCTCCTTCTTCTTGTGCATGATCTTCGTTCTTCATATATATTCTTCATATATCACTGTTACTTACCATGATTAAAAATTAATATGGGTTAAAATTGAAGACCAATGCATTAAAAATAGAAGCACAGGTTGATAAGATTGAAAGTGAATCCTTGTGCATTGAAAGTGAGCACAGGTTAAGAGTGGAGCTCATGCGTTAAAAATAAATACACGAGTTGAAAGGTCCCCAAGTATTTAAGCAAGTATGGGTTGAAAATTGGAGCCCATAAACCTGGGTTGAAAATTGATTTTGGATTTAAAGATGGATAAGCAGCAAGATTGTTGAAGTTTTTTTTGAAATTTTTTCTCCACATATAGTTTGACAAAAATCTTCATTATCATCCAAATTGTTGCATCTTGATTTTGAAACCTCTTTGAACCTGTTTAATCTTGTCTCACCACACCATTGGATCATTGAACCATAAGCTCTGATACTACTTGTTGGGTTTTAAATCGAGAGGGCGTCATGCGGAAGCTATTAGTTGCAAACTATGAGACGATAAATAAGATGACAACGAAAAACAATACTCTAAACATAATTTTATTATATGATTTGGCCACTTGGCCTACATATAAAATCTAATGTTTAAAAACATAAAACTAAGAAGAGAGAAAATCTCCCCCTAAGCATGACTCTTAAAAGACTACATCGTGGATGCTATTGTGTTATGGTATGAGAAGGGAGTCTTCTATTC
>NW_025894378.1:0-2081 GCF_002878395.1 Capsicum annuum
TAAAAGTAAAAATCTATTATATTTAGATAATTTATTTTTTAAAGAAAGTGTTTTGGACTTCTAAATCAATTAGAATTTTATTTTATATATATAAAAAAATTCTACAATTTTATTTAAATAATGCTTTGATCAAACTTTAACAAAGAAAAGTTGTCACTTCTTCTGCTATACTTTTCTTCTTATTTTGATTATTATTGAAGTCGTATTCTTTCATTCATTATCATCAGTGATAAATTTAAAGATTGTATATGAATTATACAAAAATAGCACTTGACAATGGCTTATCTCCTTTTAATAATTTCCTGTGTTAATTGGACAAGACAAACTTGTTGCCGCCGAATGAAGCAGCAGTAAAAATCAAATGTTTATCTTATCTCGAAATTTAAATTTATTTAACGAGAACGATGATTCTCTTTTTTGTTGCCACAAGTTTTACTCCTTTCTAAGATATTTTACCATCGTTTGATTTATAGTTCGGTATTATGCATTACCTGTTTGTTTTATTAGTTTTAAATTTCTAAACATATTAAATCGATAACCAACGTTTGGTGGGTATATGCTGGGTATGTTGCTATTGTACTAAATCGATAACCAAATCAATAAGATATTTCTTATCAATGTGTGTTCTTAATGGTTAAATTTTTGAGTTAATCGATTAAAAAGTGTTCATTTAGATACACGATATGAAAATGCTAATATAGTCAAAGGCCATGGTATTGATTTATACGAAAGTAATTTAATGTTACGTTTATACAGTATAATTTTGTACTATTTTAATTTCTTATCATAGCTCTATTAGAATTAATTAATGTGAGACACGTGCTTCTTCTCATAACTTTATTAGTATTAATTAACGTGACACATGTGTAAAGCACATACACTTGACTAGTACTCATAAAATAGAAATAGTAGTAACTAACATAAAAAAAGCAAATCTTAGTTGCCACCAAAAATCCTACATGATGTGTTTAATTTACAAAAACCTTCAAGTTTGAACTAAATGTTGTTAGAAGAAATTAAGAGTTTGTATAATTGAAAAAATAGGTTTGTTAATTTGTGAAAATTAAAGAGAAATTAAGAGAAATATATAATAAGTTATATATATATATACTAGTTTAGGTGTACGCACCTCATACGTGTATATCACTTTAATGAGTTCAAACATTACACTAAATAGGATATTTGTTTAAATAATAAATTAAATATGAATACAATAATTAAATTCAATATCTTTTGAGTATGTAAAGATGGAGAATTTATTTATTAAACCTAACCTTTACACAAGAAATTCTTCAAAGCCAACCGGCATTCATCTACGACTTGTAAACTAAAACAAAATAATACAGTAGTGATCACAAAGTTTCGATTTTGATGAAAATAATTCTCGTCTGAGCGAAAACTTTGATCCTAAAGATGACTTGAATGAAAACAAAGAAGATACATATATACACACATTGAATTCTATTATGTTGACAAGAACAGTGAAGATACTCGGGAGAGCGTCAAATTGACAAAATACTCCATAAAAACATACATAATTCAATGAATATAAGTATTAACATGACATACTTACAACCACGTCAAGATGCATATAAGAAAGCATCAACCTCAATTTCCGTGACAAAGCAAAAACAAACGAACATACATAAATGTGATATAGACCATACAAATATTGAGAATTATATTAATTAACTTGAAAAAAAAAAGTAATAAAGATGCAAATTGAACCCAAATCCCATTTGTCCATGGACGAATTTATCTTTACCATATGTAACAATTCATAGAATAATTTCATAAGGAAAAAAAGAAAGAAGACCGACTTACAAATTCAAGAGGTATATATCTTATTACGTATATTTATCGAAGTATTTTTTTTAATAGAGTCCTATTTTAAGAGTATTTTTCTAGTTGCACAGTAGAAAAAAATATTAATTAATGTTTAGAAGTCCCATATATTTTAGGAGGTTTAGTTAATATAATAAAAATAATTAAATAATATATATATATATATATATATATATATATGGTAAACTCCTAATTGATTTATAAGAGTAAATATTATTGCCCTAAACCGTTTGTAG
>NW_025894379.1:0-1506 GCF_002878395.1 Capsicum annuum
TTTTAGCTTTCATAAAAGCAATTGTTTAAAATTTAATAGAAGTAGAAAAAAAATTAATATGAAAATTTATTTAAAAGAATGATTTATGATTTTCCATTTAAAGGTAAAGAATAAATTTAATGTGATAATTGGAGAAAAATGAGGAGATAAATAAGTTAAACTACAAAATAAAAGGAAGATATTGAATTAGATGGTAATAAATAAAAAGAATAGGGATGAAGGTAAGAAAAAGGAAAGGAAAAGAAAAATCTAATAATATTAAATAAATAATAAAACATAACAAATAAAAAAAATTAAATGTAAAAATATAGTCTTTTAAGTTAGGTTGCTTTTAGTTTTATTTTTTATTTTAATTAGTTTTCTTTTGATCTTTTCTATTTGATATTTAATTTAGAAAAAATTATAAAATTGATAATTTTAACTTTCAAAAATATATACACACTTATATATAAGAAATATTAAAGAATTTACTGAATGAGAATTAAAAATATAATTGGATGATATAAAGATAAAGTATTACAAATATGTAAAAAAGATATTTATATAAAATAATATTTTATTAATTTTTAAAATAGTGTTAACTTTTTTTTTAAATAGATTACTTTATATTTGATCTTTTACATTTTTGGTTTACCCTTTTTGGTTACTTTTAATTTTTCTTTTTTCATTATTTGTTGTTAATTTTAATTACATTTATATGTGATTGATGTTTGATTCTTACCTTATGTAGGTATGCCTTTTTGTTTTCTCTTGCCTCATTTATTTAGGTTAATTATGTGAAGAAACTTATTTTTTTTAATTAAATATTTATTACACATTTATTTCAAATTATAAAATCACTCAAAATTCATTTGTGGGAATTATAAAGATTTTGTCTATATTTTTCTATTTTATATTTGTAATGTCTGACAAATTTTTGAGTCTTAAAATTTTTTAGTATATTTAATTTTATTTTTGTTTTCATTCTTTCTTTTATTTAATACATTTAATGCACGTAATTATTGTGTGTATCTCTATGTCTAGGTCTATTTTTTTTTTATTTTTGTAAAGATTATGAATTTCTTATTTTAAAAAAATTAAGTTTGTAAACATATTTATATTTGATATAATAAAGTTGTGTGCTTAGATTGTCCTCTTGGGATGGAGGAGTAGGGTGAGTAAATTTAAAAGCAAAATAAATTTTCAAAACAAAATGTGTATTTCCATAATTTTATGAACACACAATTACTTTTCTTTTGATCTTTTCTATCTGATATTTAATTCAGAAAAAACTATAAAATTCATAAGTTTAACTTTCAAAAATATATACACACTTATATATAAGAAATATTAAAGAATTTATTGAATGCGAATTAAAAATATAATTGCATGATATAAAGATAAAGTATTATAAATATGTAAAATGGAAATTTATATAAAATATTATTTTATTAATTTTTTAAATATTGTTAACTTTTTTTTAAATAGATTACTTTATATTTGATCTTTTGCATTTTTCTTTTACCT
>NW_025894380.1:0-1842 GCF_002878395.1 Capsicum annuum
GGTTGGGTTCTATATTTGCTAACGACCGCTTTACACTCCCACGAGAGCTGTAGATTGAGCGTTATCAACTATGATCCAGAAATTTCTGTGTACTCATCCTTCTACAATTAAACTAACCACTATGGTTGACAAGGAGAAGGGCTATGATAATACATCAGGATTGACATCAAATATCTACAAATACATATGGAGTTACAAAAGAATGTAAACCTCAAAGTTCTAACAATGTATAGATGTAAAGGTAAAAAACATGTAACATACCTATAACCACATAAGGGGAACATTACTAATCCTGCTGAGTCAATAGAGCATAAAGCCGATTCTGATGATGCCCACTGGTGGCACTGGAGGTGGTGACCTACTAAGTCGAGTGACCTTCTAGAGCTTATGACAAATCAGACCTACCCTGTTAACAAAAAATCTTTTCCGTCAGGGTAACCCCTTGAAAATCCCTGATCCTTTAGTCTGAGCTACTGATACGCCCAAATTACACCTCTCTTACTAGAGCATAAAATGTTGCTGTTAAATATAGAATCCAACTAGGTTGGGGTCGAATCCCACAGGGAATATGCTGCTAATTATATTGTATACAGATTAGTTGACTTTTAATCATTCATTTCCCTAAAACAAAAGGGGGGATTTGATTCAGTTCACAAATTAATGGTTTCAGTTTAACAAGATGAAGTATGTGTGGTAGTGTTCAAATTCAGAGAAATAGCAAGGAAGGTTTATGTCCACCTTGTAGTTTTCAGTACTTTCTAACTATGGGCTTTACGAATTCATACATGTATCATGCTTATGAAGAAGCATATTGTATTTAATAACATAATCCTAGTGTTTCTCAACCATCAAAGACAAATTCACTTTAGTTCTCTTGAATCAAAAGTGATTACAAAAATAATACGAAATATGCAAGTAGTTAATCCTGTTAAGGTAATTAACATATGAAATAGGGGTTGGAAATCCTATTTTCTTTTCACTAAACTCTTTTTCGAACAATAATCTTTCTCTCGAACAAGTTGTGTTTAAGGCATATCCTCTATGTTTGCAAACACAAGAATTCAAGATAAATGAAGAGAGTATTATGCATACAAATCAATGCATAATGAATTCAAAACCCAAAGTAACAGATTGTATTCTACAAGGCTTCCATAACCCTAACTAATAAACTTAGCTACTCAAGAATAAAACGGAAATCACAATAGAAATATTCATCATACCAAAAACTAGAAGAAGATCTTGGTGTGCAAATAGCGAAAACAAGAGAGAAACGTTTTCTCTCTCCACCCTTAGCCGCTATTCCCTTGTTCAAAATACTACCGAATATTCAATAATGATAAAAATTAAGCATCAAGTCTTTTCAATAATCTTTTCTCTCATATTTTCCTTCTAAGTCCCTAAACTAATTATAAATGATAAATTAGTCTTGGACATAGTTTCTAGGCGCCACATTTGGTCCAACAAACTACTTTTATCTCGTGTCATATGCCATCCGCATTCCATAGTCCCATTATGTCTCCATCTACCTCATTAATACCTGAAATCATGCTAATCATATCGGTTAGTTCAATTACATAGAAGTAGAGTAAAAAAATAAGAAACTAGGCACTTTGTTCTCCAAACTTAGCTAAAATATGGGTAAGCCATGATGCTTAGGTGTATAAATACACCCAAGATCACCACCCCACACTTAAAACTTTGTTCGTCCTCGAAAAACTTATCCATTTATGCATACTACAAAAGTCTTTAACACCCACGAAGGAAAAAACAAGATGCTCAAATAGGCTCACATAACAATTATGAACAAGAAGTATATTCATGAATCATTACTAGAGACAACCT
>NW_025894381.1:0-1734 GCF_002878395.1 Capsicum annuum
AGCGACAAGGCTCTATGACTGTTAGGGAGTACTGTCTAAAGTTCAATCAGTTGGCCAAGTATGCTCCTAACTTAGTGGCTGATAATCGAGCTAGTATGAGTAAGTTTGTGACTGGAGTATCTATTTATGTGGTTAAAGAGTGTAGGTCTTCTATACTAAATAGTGAGATGAATTTTTCTACGCTGATGACTCATGCCCAACAGATTGAGATAGAAATGATTAAGGAAAGAGATAGAATGAGAGGGAATAAGAGAACTAGGTCTGAGCAGCACGAACAGGGTCAGAATAAATCGCAGGGAGGGAGTCGCCCTTAGTATCAGGATCATTCATCTATGCCAGCACCGTCATCTACTAGTGCTCTCGTGCCTAGAGGTAGGCAGGAGCCAGGTGACAGGTCATATGCATGCAGGTCCCAGTACAGTGCTGGCAGTAACCCAAATAATCCCCTGTGTCCTAAGTATGGTAAGGCTCATTTGGGTGAGTGTTGGGGTGAGAAGAGGGGGTGTTTCTGGTGTGGTGACATGGGTCACAGAGTTAGAGATTGTCCACAGGATGGACAAGGGCATCGTGACTATCGCCCTCAGACGCAGACTCAGACTTTTAGTGCTCCAGTTCCAGCGACTCACCTAGCCCCAGCTCAGGGTGCCTCTTCTAGCAATGCTAGCGGGCAGCGGCAGAATAAATTCTATGCTTTAGCATCCCACTAGGAACAGAAGGACTCTCCCGATGTTATTACTGGTATGCTTCATATATTTCAGTTTGATGTGTATGCTTTGTTGGATCCTGGATCTAGTTTCTCATATGTTACACCTTTGATTGGTGTGAATTTCGAAATGAGTCCTGAGCCTATCCTAGTTTCTACCCCAGTGGGTGATTCGATTGTTACCCAGAAAGTTTATAAAAAGTACCCTGTTATCGCTCTTCATAGAGTCTTGTTGGCTGATCTGATTGAGTTAGACATAGTAGATTTTGATATGATTCTACGTATGGACTGGCTATATTCTTCTTATTCTTCTATTGATTGTAGGACCTAAGTGATCAAGTTTTAGTTTCTGGGTTCATCCGTGTTGAGTGGTCTGGGAATTCTGGGTCACCCAAGAGTCATTTTATCTCTTACCTTAAAGCTAGAAACCTTATTTCTAAAGGGTGTATTTACCATTTGGTTAGAGTCAAAAACACTAAGTATGAAACTTTAACTCTCCAGTCTGTTAACGTCGTCAATGAGTTTTCTGATGTCTTTTCGGATGATCTCCCAGGGATACCTCCTAATAGAGAGATAGAGTTCGGGATTGATCTTCTTCCTATACTCAGCCCATTTCTATTTGTCCTTACCGTATGGCCCCTACAGAACTTAAGGAGTTGGAAGAGAAACTCAAAGATCTACTAGATAAGGGTTTCATAAGGCCCAGTATTTCTCCTTGGGGTGCTCCTGTGTTGTTTGTGAGAAAGAAAGATGGCTCTATATGTATGTGCATTAATTACCGCCAACTGAAAAAAGTCACCGTAAAAAATAAGTACCCCCTTCCAAGAATAGATGATTTGTTTGACCAATTGCAAGGTGCAAGTTATTTCTCAAAGATAAACCTTCATTCCATCTATCATTAACTCAAAGTTAGGGAGTGTGACATCCCGAAAACCACTTTCTGAACTCGTTATGGCTATTTTGAGTTTTTTGTTATGCATTTTGGGTTAACTAATGCCCCAGCAGCTTTCATAGACCTCATGAATTTAGTG
>NW_025894382.1:0-2175 GCF_002878395.1 Capsicum annuum
ATCTACTATAAATTTTTGTTTCACCTTTCTACTGAGATGATGGATCTGAAGGTGTTTGGACTCAAGGACATTGACATTCAAGGATAGATCTTTAATAAAAAATGCTTACGTTTATTGCATCTAAAAAGGTCAGTGAGCACCCACCTTTTTCTATTTTCTCCCTTTTATGTTAAAATGCCTTAAAATGCATGCCCTAAGTTTGTATGTATTTTTTATATGGATCTCTTGATCAAAGTGGTACATATTTGAAGTAATCATATAAATCCGTCATGACTAAGCTTTAAAATGTTAATTTATTTACAAAAATTTTCATGTGGCCTAATGTGTTTCAATTCGTTTGGATTATGATATAAAAAAAATTGCTCGAAAAATATTTTAAAAATCATTCTCTGTTACATTAAATTTTAAATGATAAAAGTTAATTTTAGTTGAGGATAGAAAAGGCATAAATTGATAAACGAATTTGTGTAACCGATAAATTTGATTGATAATGTAAGTCTTGTCTTGGTTAGAAGTCTACCATGATATGTCAATCACACAATAAACTTGTGTGTAAGCATCACGATAGAACTCCATGTTTCCAACAAATTTTTTATGGTGATAGAAATAAATTGTAATCATAATTAAAAATATGAAGGAACAACAATTTTTATTGATAAATGATGTGGGTACAAATCTGTTCCTCTCTTGATTCTTATCTCTTGATTTTTTTCATAATTCGAGGGTTGTTAGTAGCGTATTTCTCGAACGTAGAATTTGATATGGATTTCTCTGTAATTCGAGGGCCGTTAGTGATGTATTTCTCGAACGTAGAAATATTTGGATTTGATCTCCATGAAAGGAGGGTTTGTCTTCTTGATGTATTTGATTATCAAGAAGGAAGGGTTTTGATCTATAAATATCCTATGAATTTATTGGGACTTTGAAGATCATTAATCTCTTTGTGAATATCCCGTGAATTTGTGGGATACGGGAGATCCCTCCTTAAGGGAATATTTTCCCCTTTATATAGGCATAATTCAGGGTTTAGGGTAAACTAGACTCTAAGAACTCTAACAGAATTTGGATTCTTTTTCTAGAGTCCCACAAATTTTAGATGTCTACAAATGCCCCCTAATTCAAGGCTTGTCGAAGTGTAGATTTGATGACGAGTCTTGAAGTACCAATAGAGCTTCCATCTTTATGCGGTGGCTACAGATTTGCAAATCTGATTTATGAGAGAAGAGATGAAGGACAGATTTGGTCCCACTGGGCGTGCCAAAATTTGTTGGACAATAAAATTTTTGAGGCCGAAAAATGAATAATTTGAGACAAGAAAATATTGCAACAATCAATTTATTGATTTCAATATGCGAGTGTTACAATCTCTATGAATCCTCTTATTCGCCTTTTCAAATATAAATTCAAGGGCTTGAGGCTTGATCTTGAATTTGAACTTGATTTGAATGATTTGAGGGACTTGATCTTGACTTGTTCTTGAATTCAAGGGCTTTTGAGCTTAAACTTGAATATTGCGGTCTTGATCTTGAATCTTGATGAACTTGATTTGAATGCTTGAGCTTTTTAGAGAAATTGTGACGTTTGATCCATGAGCTTTCTCTTGCTACTTGTTAGAGTTCTGGGGGGTCCTTTTCTAAATTATGAGACCCCTATTTATAGTTGTGGAAAGGAAAGACTCATGATGAAGATGGACTTCCTTTGACCAATCAAATTCAAGTGATGTGGCACCTTTTATGGGCTTTGATTTCACTGGGCCTGCTGCATCATTTTAACATGTGGCACGGTCCTATTGACTCCTTCCCTTGACTTGGCATGCCACGTCATTTGACACGTGATGCAATTTGAGCCTCTAGAATATGACAATATCTTGGTCTTAGCAACGTGAACTCGTCATTTATAGCCCAAATTAATGGGCTAGCCCAATAAAAAATTGAATATTAATTAAATATATATATATATTTGGACTTAAATAATTAATTTAATTATATTAATCCGTAACATTTATTTGGGACTAATATATTTTAAATTAATATAATCCGAATTTCTTACGGATTTTAATCAAATAAAATTTTGTTGCTCACACTCTACATCAATGCAAACTTATTGGGGCTAAAAGTATATATTCTTCAATTTTATGTAAAGAGAACATACTTCAGAATATTAAAGCTATAATAG
>NW_025894383.1:0-2034 GCF_002878395.1 Capsicum annuum
TCACTAGACTTTGGTTTTGTGTTTTGATTAAGAAAATTTTATGAATAACAAAGCAACTATGCTAGTGAATCAAAATAGGCCTCACACGACTTCACTAGACTTTGATTTTTCACAAACATAATGATAACAAGATCACATAATACAAGAGATAGAAACTTGACACATAACATTCAACGATCTAAGAATACACCTTACTCTGTCTTAATTAAATAAATCATAAGAACGAGGGCATAACTTAAATTTGAAGGACTTATAACACACTAGAAGGCTCCTCTCAAGCCACTTTATGAAATTTCTGAAACTTCTGCCAGCAAATATAAGAGCATTATCTGGGGAGGAAATTGGAACTTGCCGAACATGTTACCTCAAGAACAGTACATAGATAGACAAGTATAGATTATCATTATAGTTTTTGAGGAGAAATGTGAAAGCATATCTGACTCAGGCTTAGTGCACGATTTCTATAGGCCTGATAAAGCACTTCAATTTTCGAAACTCAAAAGTACTGATAGGATACTTTTGTAGCTCTCTTACAATTCCATAACTATCTATGGAGAATTAAGATCAACTGTTTCTAATACCTTGGAAATAAGGAAGAGATGGCCTGACTAGAGTAAAATGAGAATCTATATAAGTTTCTTGGAGAACTTTTCAATAGCACGATTTAAGACTTGAAAGAATGGAGACATTTCCTAAATGCACTGTAGCCTCTTGAAGAAAAGTACAGACGTCTCCCTACCATTTCGTAAGACTCTACTAGACAAGGCTTCATACACACCCTAGGATACTTTAACTCTGTGCTCTAATACCAAGTTTGTAATGCCCAATTGCGTCTCGAGACATCACACGGTGCTTAGGATCATAAGTGACCCCAAGCTAACCCTTCTACTGGCATAACTCATAAGCAACTAAACAAAAAGTATAAATCTATACAAATCTGTGAAAAATAACTCTTTTTTGAATATGATAGATACAAAACTAAATTTATAAGATTACAACTCTGCTTTTACAACCAAAACTGAAATGGAATACATCAAATTCTACTGACTATCTATGAAGCCTCTACTAGTACTGACTGTAGGTAGTTGGGTCATGACTCCCAACTATCCCAACTTAATACGGCTGGATAAAGAAAATACAACATTTCTCGAAATGTATAACTAACTCAAGCCCTTGAATTAAAAGAACTCATCACCTGCTGACTGGATGCCACAAACTAACTGGATCTAAAGATGTACACTATACCTTGTACCTACATTCTGAAAAAATGTATCCCACATATGAATATGTGGGTTAGTACCATGGAAACGTACCTAGCATATGGGGGTGCAATGCATATATAAAATAATATCTTAATATCATCACAGTTTATAAAACTATGCATGCTGATATAAATGACTCACTTAGCTCAAATTAAAATCATCATAATCATAAGAGAGTAAAACATATTAGGTGAAACATGTGAGTCATCATAATAAATCTTAATTCACTTTCATCTCGATTCCAAATCATCAAAGCAATCAAATCTCATAACAATTCTCTTTGGAATATATGTTCATTAAATCTTTCGAAAATAATGAGTTTCTCAAACTTAGTCTTTCAAACAAATATGTTTTCATCTCAGATGGAAGAATAAGACTTTTCATATTAGATAGGAGAATACACACACACACATTGGGAGTCTCTTACAACTGACATAAACCATGTGATCTACATGGAGTCCAACATCCAACTCATGTTGCGGAGAGTTGTCCTATCCTTGCCATCGGAGTAGGACCTTAACCATTTTTTTACTAGCGATCACTATATCAATTAGCCTTAGGCTCACATCTTACGGGGGCACGTAGTTCTAGAGAAGTACCAATCATAGCTATACCTCCCACTCGGTGATAAAGACTACACCCTGACTTAGCTCAGATCTTTTCAAAAGAAAATCAACACAATTCAACAATTCATAACGGGAGCCATCATGCTACCCCTTTATCATAATCAATCAAAATGTGGATTTCTTTTCTCATTCGAGTTCAAAAATAA
>NW_025894384.1:0-2349 GCF_002878395.1 Capsicum annuum
CACTCCTCAGTGAATACTACTATCTCAATATCCTGCAGCTTAAATTTGTTTGTGACCATATCCTTCAAGTACTTAGCATACTTGGGCATTCCCTGTAAAACATCTAAAAGAGGTAAGTTAAAGTGAAGCTCTTTGAAAGTGTCAAAGAACATCTTGAAGCACACATTCTTCTTTGATTTTGTAAGCCTCTGTGGGAAAGGTGGTGGTGGTCTATGCTTCACCTATTAAGCAACTTTGGTTTCTGATACTCAGACTTCCTCAAATTTTTAACAACTTTGTCATCTACCTGCTTAGGAACCAACTCTGCATCTACCTCTTTAGTTGTCTTTGGAGGTTCTTCATTGAGCTGTTTACCACACCTTAAAGTGATTGCCATTACTTGTTTAGGATTTTTAGTATCACTTGGCAAACCACCTTGAGGCCTAACATTTTATGACTACTGCATTTGCACAACCTGCATCTCCAAGTTATTTGTAGCCATCTGCTGGCTCTTTATATCTGCTTCCAACTATGTTTGAGAAGTTAAAATTTGTTTTAGCATCTCTTCCATAATGCTAGTTTGAGTCGTGGCCTAATTTTCTTAAACCTGTTCCTGCTAAAATCATTGTTGTTGGTTGTCCTATGATTAAATTAGTGGCTGAGTCTACAACTTTTGGTTGTAAGTGTTCTCATAATTCAGCCTTTGAGCATTGCCCACAAACATCACTGACTCAGGATTTGCACCACACATAGCTGCAGAATGACCACTGTTGCCACAAATCTCATACATAGTATGTGTGTGATGAATTGTATTAGTTATTGATGAAGGTTATGTAACCCCCAATTTTATATTGCTGAGCTGAGTAGTTAACTAATTTTGTAGTGAATCAATATAAGTTGATATAGCAGTAAAATGGTCCATCTCCAACATATCTATAACCTTCTTTGGAGCACTTTATTGCTCAGAATGCTACTCAGGATTGCCTTGTGCAATTCAGTTCAACAACGTGTATGACTCATCATACGTCAATTTTAATGCTTAAGCACCTGCAGCTGAATCTAGAAAATTTTTTGTGTTGTGATCAAGTGACTCAGCAAAAGTGTGAGCTAGTACCTCATTGGAATGTTGATGATGTGTACAGTTCTAAAGAAGAGCTTTGAACCTCTGCCACACATGATATAAATTCTCATCTAGCTTCTGTTTGAAGCTCATAATCTCACTGAGCAGTCTCGCAGTCTTGCCAGATAGAAAGAATAGAATGAGGAATTTTTGGTCTAAGTCATCCCAGGTTAAGATTGAAATTTTCAGCTCATGTTCAACCACTTCTTTGCTTCCCCCAATAGTGAAAATGGTAAAAGTGTCATCCTAACATAGTTATATGGATAAATGTGTCACTAATCACCAAGAAGTTCCACAGGTGGACTTGTGGATCTTCATGTGAAAGCCCTATAAAATGTCTAATGTTGATCAAAAGTTGCACCATGTTCTGTTTCAGCTCAAAGTTACCTCCACCTGCCGGTTTTTGAAAAAGAGATGTCAAATTCATCAGAAGTGGGATTGCCATTTCACGAACTATCCTTCAGGCTGGTAGATCTTAATCTATGAGAGAATAATTATCTTGTTCCTTTTGAATTTATGGGATGTCATGGAAAAGGATTGCTTCTCTCCTTTATTGGTAAAACCATTGCTCGGGTTCGTGGCTTGGTTCAACCAATTCCCTATCCCTTGCCAGCTTACTAGTCTGTAAACCTATTTCCTACAAATTTAATACCAATACCAAGAATAAATCATGAAAGAAATCTAAAAACTAAAACTAAAACTAAAATAGTTGACAATTTACAAGTCCCCAGCAATGGCGCCATGAACTTGTTCCGCCTAAGTGCATACATAAGTGTACGTGGTCTCACCAAGTAATACAGTGACCTTTTTCAAAGTTGCATATCGATCCCACAGGGACTTTTATCAACAATAATATAATTCAAGTTCAAAAATTGAGATTAAAATTAAGAGAAGTAAACAAAAGAGTTTGAGAGTTATAATTAAAATTAAACTAAAACATGCGGTAAACTAAAGTGGTTGTACTATAAATGGAGTGAAACCCAGGGTTAAGGATCTACAAACAATCAAACTAAGTTATTGAACTTCATTGGTTGGATTACTTATCTTGGTTGTTGATTCACGAGGTTGATATTATGATCATGGTCTCCCGATCCTCTAATCACCATCTAACTTCGACCCACAACTACATCGCTGAGCGGGGATGTGAGAACTATGCTAAACACATTTATATTTATTCCCATAGTGAACCAAATAAGGCTTTTAGATATATCCCTATCCTAGACACTAATTCAAATTCCTAATTTTACAAT
>NW_025894385.1:0-1000 GCF_002878395.1 Capsicum annuum
GGGATTATACCTAATGATTATTATTTGGAGATTATGATATCACAAGTGACTTGAATGATGAATTGTATTTCTATTTTTCTATGTCCATGCATTTGGTTTATTTTATATATATTGAGAATTTAAATTGCATTTCCTTGACTAGAATTGTTAAAGAAATTTCAAGATTTTATTTATCAAGCATGAACACTGTGATAATTTGACATGAGTTAATGTATGGGTTTTAAGCCCTAAGTTGAGTATTGATATTTCAAGAAGATTTTTGCTTTTAAGCATCCTAGGATAAGTTCGGTCTCAGTTTCTGAATAAGATTTGATCTTTGATCCTCAACTAAGATCTGGAATCCACTCAGTTAGTTTGATTTTAGTTTTAAATAGATAAATACATAACTGGTTTTCATTACAACCCTTATGCTAGTTTTGAAATCAATTTTCTACAAAATAAGCATACATATTAAAGGGAGTAGTGTTTAGCACCGAGTGGGAAATGTGGGTTTTGCACATCCTATTTTCGCAGAACTATGATCCAATAGAGGTAAAGATTCAAATTATTCTCGTTTATATGGATGATAAATATAGATTATGATCTCTTAGCTTAAGTTATATGCCTTGACAAGAGTATGAAACCTCTCCATAACGTGGGTTAGTGGAACTAGACATTGGACTCCATGATAACTCACATGGTTTATGTCGGTTAGAAGAACCTCCCTAAAGCCTTGCAGAATAGTTTTAAAAGAATTCCCTTCAGTAAAGCCCTAACAAAAGTGCTTTAGAAACTAAGTGTGAAGGTTCACAGTCTTATTCAAATATTAATTTATATTAGATATTAGTCATGAATTTCAGCTTTCAAATTACAGATACAAAAGTGAGTCCTTTCGACACTTTGCCTGCATGATTTAAAGATAGAATACAAGTACAATTTTCAGAACTAAATGTGATAGCTCACAAGATCTATACAGTATGTTTCATTATTTATGATTTATGACTTTCATCTTTCAGTTATT
>NW_025894386.1:0-2027 GCF_002878395.1 Capsicum annuum
CTCAAGCTGTGTGAGTCATTTATATCAGCATGTATGATTTCTATAAAGATTGATGATATTATTTAACTATTGCATACACCTTCATATACTTAGTAAATCCTCAAAGTACTGATCCACATATATGTCTATGTGCTACATTGTCTCATAATGTAGTTACAAGTTGTAGCACATATACCATATTCAGTCAGTCCACAGCTTTCAGTCAGCAGGTGATGAGTCCTTTTGATTCAAGGGCTCGATTTAGTTATACAGCTTGAGAAGTACTATATTTTCTTTATTTAGTCGTATTGAGTTGGTATAGTTGGGAGTCATGACCCAACTACCCATAGTCAGTACTAGTAGAGGCTTCATAGACAGTCAGTAGTGTTAATATATTAAATTTCAGTTTTGTTGATAAAAGAAGTGTTGTAATCTTATAAATTCAGATTTGTATTGATCAAGTTCAGAGAAGTTTTATATTTTCGCTGATTTTGTTCAGATTTATGTATTTTATTCAGTTGTTTGTAAGTATGCCAGTATAAGGGTTAGCTTGGGATCACTTGTGACCCTAAGCATCATCTGACATCTCGGGGCCCATTTTCGGGGTGTTACAAAGTTGGTATCAGAGCCAGGTTCAAGTGTCCTAGGGTGTCTTTGAAGCCGTGTCTAGTAGAGTCTTGCGGAACAGTACGGAGACGTCTATACTTTTCTTTGAGAGGCTACAAGGCATTTAGAAAATGTCTCCATTCTTTCAAGTCTCATATTATGCTATAGAAAGAGTCTCTAAAAAACTTATACAGATTCTCATCTTACTCTATTTGGGCCATCTCTGCCTTATTTTCAAGGTATCAAAAATAGTCAAGATTAAACCTTGACTGCTAGGGCTTTCTCAAATAGTCTCCTCATATAGTTATGGGATTATAAGGAGACTAGAAAGTATCCCATCAGTGTTTTTTAGTTCCAAAGTTTGAAGGTCTTTATTAATGTTCATGGAAAGTCATGCACTAAAACCTAGTCGGGTGTGCCTTCAGATTCCTTCTAATATATGTACTGATTTATTTTAGATTGTGTATCTGTGGCTTGTTCCGACCAATCGAGAGTTGAAGATGTAATTTTTTCTTACTTTACTATCTGTACAAATTTTATCTGACTCTAAGGTCACTGATAGAATAAAAAATAAATTGTTTGGAGAAACAACCATCATAAGAAAAACAACAATTTTTTAGGGTGGGCTTGTTATTGCTGATGGTGTAAGTGGTGATGGAGCTATTGGTGGTGTTAGTGCTGCTACTGTTGGGATAATGATGCTCTTCTTGTATTTTTTAAAACAACAAACCATTATGATTATGATCATACTGGTTTTACAGACTTTACCCTTCCCAGCGAATGTTCTACATGCAAATGTCAAGACTGCAAGGCGAAATATGATGCAGTGATTAATGTTATTAATGCATTAATTACTTCTGCAAAGGAATTGACATCTAATAGGGGCGTCATTATATCAAAGAGGATTTAATATCCATACACTCTATTAGAGATTAAGACAACTAATAGAAGAAGGAAAGAAATTTCCAAGGCATCATCAAGCATCGAAAAAAGCAAAATTACAACTCTTCTGTCTTTGTCTTACACTTCTAATCACTGTACAAGGGCCACAGGAGAGCAACATGAGCTGAAGAAGGTGAATATATATCATCTGTTCTACCAAACAGACAGACTACATAACTATTTCAATAGATAACACATCTGCTAAAAATTATCAAACAGTTATATGCATTTATTGGAATAGTTTACTAACCTATTGTATTAGATACATTATCTGTTGCAACATATGTCTCATCTATTTTAGAAAATTAACCAATTCTTCCTACTATTTTAATTTGTACCAATGACCTATCTACTACAATAGATAGGTCATCTGTTTGTACAAATTAAATCAAGACTTCCTACTATTTTAGTTTGTCAAAACAAATGATCATATGTTACAACAGATGGGTCATCGTTAGAAATAATCATACTGGTCTGCCTACTATTTTAAGCTATACCAA
>NW_025894387.1:0-3750 GCF_002878395.1 Capsicum annuum
GACTGATAATGGTAATGGAAAGTGGTATGCTTGCAAGTGGTGTTGGTATGACAATACCAACAAAGTGCCTTTTGTAAGTAATTGGCTTAATAAATGTGTATGTGAAATAATGGTTTTAAATTTAGCTTTAAGGTGGGAAATGTAGTCATGTCATTAATGTGAAGTCCAAAGGACTACCACAGGAAACCGCACTAGCCAGTGCGGGTATCTTTATGATCGGGTGGTTTGAGTCCCCCAAATGTATATATCAATGGGAGGTTTGAGTCCCCCATAATACATGTATTGGTTCTTAAGTCACCTTTATTATTCCGAGAGGTTCGAATCCCCATAAAAGCATATATGATTGTGGATATTCTCTGGTTCACGTGGCTACACATATTTGGCCCTTCCATCTAGGGGAGAGCTTGGACCATATAGCCCGTAGGTGCCTTGTTATATGATACTTATGTTGCACAACCCAGGTGAATAATTTCAAAGTTCATGCTAATCTTTATCCCTATTCCGGCATAGTATATATGTACATCTATGTATTGCATTGGTCATGTGAACTGGTTTTAAACTGTTGGGATTATTTTATCCTTTTCCTTGAGTTATATGCTAGTGCCCTAACCATTAATCGTCCTCTAGCATTATATTCCCATGCGATGTAAGTGTTGGTCATACTATCACACCTCCTGCTCAGTGATTTAGATTCAGGGATAGCTTGTGTTGACTTGAAGTGGTGAGCTTCCATACTTCAGAAGGCTCCATTTCTTGGCTTGAGTTTTCTTATGTCTTTATTAGTTTAGACTTGAATATGTGTTTTGGCAATGGTCGGGACATGTCTCGACCGAATATTCTTTCTTTATTTTAGAGGCTTTATATAGTCATATTGTGGACTTAGGTATGCCATGGAATTGTTTCTGATTTGGTTATTATTTTATAGTTTGTTAATTGGTTGGGTAGGGTATCAGGAGAGATCTTTTATTCTTGTTGGATTGGGATGCCCATAACGACAAGGCCTTTGTTTGGGCCATGTCAAGTTTGAATCAGAGACTAGGTTTATGGTCAGTTGGGAGTCCATAAAACCATTTCAATTAGAGTCTCTTTTATGGGTGTGTAACACGCCACACTTATAAGAGTGATGCTATGAGACATTTAGGAATGTTTCACATTTTTGTTGTCTTACTTCAAGCTATAGAGTCTAAGGTCTTGGATTCTTCTTATTTCTTTTTGCTCATCTTTCAAATCATTCCTCAAAGAAGAACTGATGTTCATGTTAACTCATCTGTCCCAACTAGGGAAATGTTTATAGGACACACTCAACTTTTGGATTCTAGACTCGGTCAAGGGTCACTGTATCTAACTATCCTCATGGGTTCCACCTAAACCCACTGGTCCTACTCTTAATTACGATACTAATACTTAATCGCCTCATGGGGAGGCCACTGATGCTGAGTTTCATTGCTCCATTAATCTATTGACTTAGTTGGTAGCTTCTCTGTCTGAGCGTGGTATTCCTGTTACTCTGTCATCTAATGCCACAAGGGTTTGAAAGTTCATAAGGTTGCATCCTCATATGTTTACTGGTACAAAGGTTGAAGAGGACCCTTAAAGTTTTATTAATTAAATAGAGAAGATCTTCTGGGTTATGCATTCTTCGAAGGTTAAAGGTGTTGAGTTTGTTGCCTACTAATTGAAATATATGGTGTTCCAGTGGTATGAAGTGTGGGAAAAGTCGAGTGGAGAGGATGTTGGTTTTACCTTATGGGAGAATTCTATAGTGCATTTCTGGACCACTTATTTCCTCAGGAGTTGAAAAAGGCGAAAGCGGAAGAGTTTGTCAATTTGAGGCAAGGTAGGATGTCTGTCCAGGAGTATGTCTTGAAATTTTATCAAGTGTCCCTGTATGCTCCTGAGTTGGTTTCTAGCATGAGGACTTGAATATGTAAGTTTGACTCGGGATTGTCTTATAAGTTGATCCTAGAGAGTAAGATTGCCTTATTGATCAAGAACATGGACATCTCCAGATGGGTTGTGTATATGCAGTAGGTAGAGGAAGAGGAGAGGAAGAAGGCTGAGTTTAGTGAGAAGAAGGGGAAAAAATTTAGGCCTCTAGAGCAATGTGGTAGAGATGGTGGTAAGTGGGCAAAAAAGAAGTAGGGGAGTTCTGGTTCTTTCTCCACAGCTAGTGCTCCTTACCCAAAATCGTAGGGTAATTATCAGTCTCAGCATAATAATGGGTTCAGGGAACAGGGTGCCTAATCTCAGGCTAATAGGACTCAGTTGGATTCACCCCACCCTCCTTGTAGATTTATGGGCGGTCGCACCATGGATTCTATGTGGAAAAGAAGAAAATATTTTTTTATTATTGATAGATTAGTCATATACAGTGTGAATACCATGTTAAAAGGACTTTTGGGTCTAAAAGGGTCCCTATTATCTCTTTAACTGCTCCTACACTAAAGGGTGCTACTTCTATATCTGTTTCTGCTTCTGGTTCCGGCATTGTCCAAAATTGGTTATATGCTCTTGCATCTCGCCAGGATTTTGAGGCATCCTCTAATGTTGTTACTTATATGTTTAAACTTTTCTCCCATGATGTGTATTATTTACTTGACCCAGGGTCCACTCTTTCTTATATGACCCCTTTTGTGGTTGTGCATTTTGGTTTTGGTCCTGAGTTTATTTCAGATCCTTTTTATGTATCTACCCCAATTGGCAACTCTGTTATTGTTAAAAGAGCCTATAGGGGGTGTGGGCATCTTTTAGTGATAGAGAAGCTCTTGTGGATTAGATAGAGTTGGATATGGTTGACTTTGATGTTATATTAGGGATGGATTGGTTGCATTCATGCTATAGTTTCCTAGATTATTGGACCCACAAAGTCATTTTTACATTCCCTAATGAGCCGATCATTGTATGGGAAGGGGGACCTTTAGTGCCTAAGAGGAGATTTATCTTATATCTTAGAGCCCAAAAGTTGATTTCCAAAATGTGTTTTGTATCATTTGGTATGAGCTAAAGATTCTAACTCAGAAGGTCCCTCACTAGAATCCATTCCGGTGGTTAATGAGTTTTTTGAGGTTTTCCCTAATGATCTTCGTGGTATTCCTCCTAATAGGGAAATTGATTTTTGGATTAATCTTATTACAGACACTCTTCCTATCACTATACTGATACGGCCAAATTACAACTCTCGTTAGAAAGTGCAATCGGTCGCTGTCAAATATAGAACCCAACTGGGTTGGGTGTCGAATCCCACAGGAAATACTATGATCACTAAGTATTGCGATTATTTTTAGACTGTTGATCGAAGGTTCCAAGGTAAGGGGGTTTTAGTTTAGGTGCACAATAATATTATCAGTGTAACGATTAGATGATATGTGTAATAATATTTGATCACAGAGAATGACAAGTTAGGGTTATGTCCACCTTGTAGCTTCTACTTCTCTATTAACTATGAGTAATACGGATTTTATACATGCAGCACTTATAGAGAGACGTATTCTAATTCTAAATCCAAGTGTTTTTCAACCATCAAGGATTTATTCACCTTAGTTATCTCGAATCCAAAGTGTACAACCAATTGTACGAACTCTCCAAGAAGTTAATTCTGCTAGGGCATTAACGTGTAAAATAGAGGTTGGAAACCCTATTTTCTTGTCACACTCTCTTTTTCAAACAGTAACTTTTCTATCAAACAAGTTATTGCTATAATGGTGCATTCCCTATGTTTGCAACCATGAGAATTCAATCAAAATGAAGAGA
>NW_025894388.1:0-1996 GCF_002878395.1 Capsicum annuum
TAATTTCCTTCTAAGTCCTCAACTTATTATAAATGGCAAATTTGCCCAGGAGAAAGTTCTCATGCATCATATTTGGTCCAGATTGTAGTTTCTAGGTGCCACATTTGGTCCAGGTTGCTACTCTCTCTTGTGCCATATGCCATCCGTATTCCATAGTCCCATAATGTCTTCATCTACCTCATTAAGACCTGAAATCATGCTAATCACATCGGTTAGCTCAATTACATAGAAGTAGAGTAAAAACATAATAAACTAGGCACTTTGTTCTCTAAACATAACTAAAATATGGATAAATTATGGTGCTTAGGCGTATAAATACACCCAAGATCACCACCCCACACTTAAATCTTTGTTCGTCCTCGAACAACATATCTATTTATACATACTACACAAGACTTAGCACCCACAAAGGAAGACAAGATGCTCATTACTAGAGATAACCTACCCTCAAGAATAGACTCATTAAGTTGGCGATTTCATGCATATCGTTTAAGCATAGAAATCATATAAATTACCTAGCCTTCAACAGCCATGTGTCTTCACAACAAGAAAGTTACCCATAATCACTCACAATCATGCAATTTCTAACAAAATGGGTACAAGAGTCAAGTTGCGCTCACTCTCACAAAGAATTCTCCAATTACAACTGATGACCATATTCTTGCCCTTAGTGTAATAATCCACTAATATCAGAATGCTAAAATTAGGATCATATAGGTCTTTTACGGGTTGTAATGCAGGCTAAAGGATGGGTAGGAACTATTTTGGCCAAAAATAGTGACTATCTTCCCTAAGCACTTTAATACACTACATTATGCAATTAAGACCAATCTCCAATAACCTATTTCCACTTCTGCTATCTTCACAGATTTGTTTTTCACCCCAACTTGTTAAGCTTAATTAATAACACTATGGTGGAAGTATGCAACCCTTTCAAATATTTTTTTTGCACCCTTTTCACGTTACTCACCCCTATAATAGCCACCCTCAACTTAAGCAATTTGCCTTAGTTGAGGTGCACAATGTCCAAGAAGGACCAGGGCCAAAACAGGTTCATTGTAACATGTCTGGGATAAAATTTTGAACTTTTTCAACAATTTTAGCTACTCCCAGCCACATCAATTGCTCAAGCCAATACCTAGACTTTGGGGCATCAATTTCACCTTTTCCCCCTTATTATCGAACTCCTAAATCACATTGATTTTACATTAAAGCGCTTAGGAGCTTTTAGATCAAATTACGGTCTATTAAAGAACGGAATAGGCTACATATGAGGCTAACAAAATAACAAGCTAAAGGCTCAATGAGTCTATGTACAAAGGTAGGTCAAAAGAAGGTATGAACAATGGCTATCAAAGAAATGCCTAAATCATCTCCTAAACTCACAATCTTTATTTTGCTTTGCACACACACCAGGCAAGTTCTAGCATCAGTTGCAATAAGGAATATACAACAGTCTTACACACTCAAGGCACATGGTTAACTCAATTAGGAGCATTATAGATTCTCGACCTAACAATTACATGAATTCAACTAAAACCAACAATCACAACAAGAGTCACAACTAGAGCCTAGGTATTTCAAACGTAATGATCCATCACATACTTATGTTATAATGTCATGTGACCCACAAGAACAGTTACATGCAATTAAATGACTAATTTTCTCTTAAGACGGTCGTCATCTATCCATTATCGAGAAAAACACCTAATTATGACAAATAACTAACAAAATGAAATAAACAAAATAACTAATCCTATCAAGAAGTATACTAAGGAGAAGGTCCTATTTTCTTACAAAACAAGTAGAAAAGTAACCAGCCACCCCACACTTATGCTCAACACTATCCCTTGTGCAAATAACAAGATAAAGAACCTGGCTAGTAGTACTTCTCATCCACATTAGGAGTCATGCCACCTGCATTGGAGATCATCATTAGAGCAAATAACAAAGTTATTTGGTACTATTTTTCTTACAAAACAAGTAGCAAAGTAAC
>NW_025894389.1:0-1569 GCF_002878395.1 Capsicum annuum
TCACCACATCATTTCTCACTCCGAATGCAACAACGAATGCATAAATTCGAGAAACTACAGCTGAACACATAATAAATGACAGCTGAACTGCTTCAACTTTTATGAAAAGTGGATGATTTAGGAAAGAACGGTACCTTCGGCTTGATCGGAGTTCGCGAAAAATAGGTGCGAGTACTTGGATCACATATCTGCCTCAGCTTCCCAAGTTGCACCCTCAATAGATTTGTTTCACCACAATACCTTGACCAAGGGAACTCCTTTGTTCCTTAGTCTTCCGAGTCAACATGGACACCATACAAATAGTGTCTCCAGATTTTCAAAGAAAACACAACAGCAGCCAACTCAAGGTCATGGGTAGGGTAATTTTTCTCATAGGGGTTCAATTGTCTAGAAGCATAAGCTATCACCTTACCCTTCTGCATCAATACGTAACCCAACCCAACTCTCAAAGCATCACAGTACACCACAAAACCATTAACTCCATCAGGCAAAGTCAAAACAGGGGCTGAAGTGAGTCGAGTTTTCCAGTACTGAAAACTCTTCTCACAAAATTTGGACCACAAGAACTTTATTTTCTTTTCAGTCAACCGAGTCATAGGAGACTCTATAGAGGAGAAAACCTCAACAAAACGGCGGTAATAGCCAGCTAAACCTAAGAAACTTGGGATATCAGCCGGATAAATAGGTCTAGGCTAATTTTTAACAGCTTTGGTCTTTTGGGGATCAACTCTAATACCCTCGAAAGAAATGATATGACCAAGAAAAGCAACTGACCTTAGCTAAAACTCACACTTACTGATCTTGGCAAATAACTTGTGATCTCTAAGGGTTTGTAAGACAGTTCGGAGATGATCAGAATGTTGTTCCTCACTACGGGAGTACACCAGTATATCATCGATGAACACTATGAGAAACATATCCAGATATTATCTGAACACTCGATTCATGAGGTCTGTGAAAGCTGCTAGGGAATTAGTTAACCCGAAAAACATAACAAGAAACTCAAAATGGCCATAACGAGTTCGGAAAGCAGTTTTTGGGATGTTACTCTCCCTAACTTTGAGTTGATAATAGCCAAAATGAAGGTCTATCTTTGAGAAATAACTTGCACCTTGTAATTGGTCTAACAAATCATCTATTCTTGGAAGGGGGTACTTATTTTTTACGGTGAGTTTATTCAGTTGGCAGTAATCAATACACATACGCAAAGAGCCATCTTTGTTTTTCATAAACAGCATAGGAGCACCCTAAGGAGAAACACTAGGCCTTATGAAACCCTTATCTAATAGATCTTTGAGTTGCTCTTTCAACTCCTTAAGTTCTGTAGGGGCCATACGGTAAAGAGGAATAGAAATGGGCTGAGTATTGGGAAAAAGATTAATCTTGAACTTTATCTCTCTATCAGGAGGTATCCCTGAGAGATCATCTGAAAAGACATCAGAAAACTCATTAACGACATTAACAGACTGGAGAGTTGGAGTCTCAAGCTTAGTGTCTTTGACTCTAACCAAATGGTAAATAACCAATTAGACTTTATGAAGATCAATGGGTCAGTGGGTTGAGGTTGTT
>NW_025894390.1:0-2903 GCF_002878395.1 Capsicum annuum
GCTCAGGAAATCCATCAGCTTGCTAGACTAGGCATTCACTTAGTCGATTCAGATAAGGGTGACATATGGGTTTAGAGCAGTTTAGAATCATCTCTTGTTTTCGAGGTGAAAAAAAGAAAGATAGAGATCCTACCGTTGTCAAGTTAAAAGAGTCAATCAAGGATCAGAAGGTAGAGGTTTTCTCCCAATAGGGAGATGGTGTTCTACGTTGTCAGGGTCATCTGTATGTTCCAGGTACAGATGACTTAAGACAATAAATTCTTACAGAAGCACATGGTGTGCACTACTCTATTCATCCAGGGGCCATAAAGATATATCGTGACTTGCGGGAGATCTAGTGGGTCCATGCAGGAGTTCAGTATTCCTACTTAGAAATGGGAAGAAGTGAACATGGAATTCGTGATGGGTTTGCCTTGTACTAGTCTCCAGCATGATTTAGTTTGGGTTATTATAGATAGGATGGCCAAATTAGCTTATTTCCTTCCAGTCCATACCTCTCATTCAGTCGAGGATTACGCCAATCTTTACATTATAGAGTTGGTTAGATTTTACGGTGTTTTTTTATCTATTATCTCAGACAGAGGTACCCAGTTCACCTCTTATTCCTGGAAAGTGTTCCAAAAAGTTCTTGGTACCCAAGTTCATCTCAGTACTGCCTTACATTCTCAGACAGATGGTCAAGCAAAAAGGACTATTCACACTTTAGAAGATATGCTAAGGACGTGTGCAATCTTTTTCAAGGGTAGTTGGGATGACCACTTGCCTTTGATTGAGTTTGCATACAACAACAGCTATCATTCCAGTATTCGGATGGCTCCATTTAAAGATCTCTATGGTAGGAGGTGAAGATCTCCAATCGATTGGTTTGAAGTTAGTGAGTCCTCAGTCATAGGGCCTGACTTAGTAGTCGATGCCTTAGAAAAAGTCTAGTTGATTAGAGAAAGACTCCGGGCTACTCAGAGACGATAGAAGTCTTATGCAGATGTGAGCAGAAAGGATCTTGAGTTTGAGGTTGGTGACTATGTCTATCTAAAAATATCTTCCATGAAGGAAGTGAAGAGATTAGGGAAAGCTCAGTCCCCGATATGTCGGTCTTTTCAAAATTCTCAGTCATTTTGGCAAGGTAACTTATGAGCTCGAATTGCCTTCAGATCTAGCCTCAGTTCATCCAGTCTTCCATGTCTCTTTGCTCAAGAAATGCATAGGTGACCCAATAGTTGTAGTCCCTATTCATAGCATAGATGTTCAGAACAACCTCTCTTATGAAGAGATTCCAGTCAAAATCCTAGACTATCAGACTCATAGACTGAGGAATAAAGAAGTCCCTCTAGTCAAAGTTCTTTGGCAGAATCAGTCCGTTGAGAGATCTACTTGGGAAGGAGAAGCATAAATGTGTACCAAGTATCCTCACCTCTTCCCTGCTAACTTAGATCTAGCTCAAGATAACAGTTCTCCTTAAGCTTTTTCAATTTCATGTTCAGATTTCAGTGACAAGCTTGGTATCCATTACATGTTCAAAATTCCATTATACACTTGGTATTAAATGCCATTGCATATTCAGTCATGTATTCATGTATCATTTCAGTTATATAATCATACACCAGACATGCATTCTTATTATGAGAACCTTGGTTCATCAAAACACCCAGTTATGCATTCATAAATCAGTTACATATGCATCAAATATACGAGTTCAGTATGATATATTTAGTTATCAATCATGTCAGTCATGAGATCATATTCCAGTTATTCATGTTCAGTAGGTACATCAGTTTATCTTCTCTCCTCTCACTTAGTCTCATTCGAGGACGAATGTTCTCAAGAAAGAGATATTGTAATATCCCGTACTTTCACCTAGCTTGAAATCATCTTGAGTATGTTAGAAACTTAAGATTAATCCACTTTTATATACATGGAATTTTTAAGATTTTCACTTTTTGTCATATTGTAAATTGAATTAGCTTTCCAATGATACCATTTCGTCTGAATCCGGTATCAGGGTAGAAAGTTATGGCTATTTTATAAAAAGCAGTCAAAACTGCCTAGGTGCGATGATGAGGGCCGACGGACTATTGAGCTAGCAACGGATCGTCTCCCAAACCATCGTAGTGGAGGCAGTGAGACCTTCTTCTGCCTAAGGGCGACGGTCTAGGCCGATGGACTTTCAAGCTAGCGATGGACCATTGCCCAAGCCGTCGTAGCAGAGTCCCTATTCTATCCAGGTGTGATGGTCAAGACTGATGAAACGTCGACCCAGTGACGGACCATCACATAGTACGTTCAATTATTTTAAAGTCATTTTTAAAAAGGTATTTGGGTCACCCGTTTTAACCCCTAGTTATATAAGATCAAGGATCATAAGTTCATTATCTATCTACAACATCAAATTAGGGTTTTCTCTCAAATATAATCCCCAAGAAACAAGATCCAAATATTCTTTAAGAAACTAAGAGATTCAAGTTCTTCAAGTTCAAGAACTTCAAGAAACTCACAACCCCGGTATGTCATGTGTTGATTCATGGGTCCCTTTCACCCATGAAGCTTAAGAATCTCTTTTGAAATCCAAAGAATTGTGCATATATGAATGTTCATTATTTAAATTGAATTGAAATTCATGTTCATGATGTTGTGGGGTTTTGATTCATGTTTGAAATTACATATTCCAATGATTGACCCTAGGATGTGGTAATTTGCATAATAATCAAGATAAATCCTTAAATTTACACGTTGATTGATGTATCTATAATTATTAGATGTGTTGATGATTGTATAACCAAAGCATGCTCCCCATGTGTTCGATTAAATGCCTATGTGAAGGAAAAGTTCCATACTAGTATGATAATATGAAATCCCCAATCATGTACAAGTTTATGCATATCAAATATTTGTTGAAATGTCTTAGT
>NW_025894391.1:0-1552 GCF_002878395.1 Capsicum annuum
TTTGCCAAACTCATAATAATCCATAATAAAAATTAAAGATACGGGCATAAGAATGGAAGAATTATTCTTGTTCGAAGCCCCACATACCTAAAAGTGGAAGATGAATATGAACTTCCGACTCTGGAACTTTATT
Organism: Capsicum annuum; assembly: GCF_002878395.1. Taxonomy (NCBI): domain Eukaryota; kingdom Viridiplantae; phylum Streptophyta; class Magnoliopsida; order Solanales; family Solanaceae; genus Capsicum; species Capsicum annuum. The sequence goes on from NW_025894391.1 coordinate 134, forward strand.
CACGAAAATAAAGGGTGCTTCTCGAAGCCCTTAACATGATCAACTCGAATCCGAAATCAATTTGAAATTTCTACAGTTCAATCAAGAGACATAGAAGGATGAAATTTGGAGTAGTAGGGTTGGGGTTTGAGCCTTAGAAAATTTTGAAGAAAAATGAGCTATTGAATTCTCTTAATGGACTTAAATCCATGGTTTACCCAGATGGATTGGATTGGAAATGACCAAAATACCCTTAAAAATTAAATAATATCAAATCTGTCCTTTGATGGTTTTGATAGGCTGAAGTAGATCGACCATAACTTTTTGCTCCGATGGACAAATTGGATGAAACCAATTTCATTGGAAAGAGGATTCTCAGAGCTTTCTGTTGATATATAGTAGCTCATCCAGATAATTATGTACAAGGAGTTATGATCATTTGAAGTTGACATTAAAATTCACCTAGCCTCAGTATTTTTTCCTGCACATTTACTGTTCACCACTATTCACGGTTAGATCGGAATGATCATAACTCATCGCTCGAGTGTCCGTTTTGGATGATCCAAATATCATTGGAAATATTATTTGATGATCTATGCGATGATGGGTTGCATATCCAGAAATTCCACACAGAAAAATTATTAATCACGATAAAGAACAGAATTCAATAAATTTTCGTCTGAGATCTTAACGGACTCTTGGAAAAATAAAAAGGCTTTAACGACTCGACATATTTGGGAGCAAAATATTTAACGAGAAAACTTGGGGTATCACATCATCTCCCCCTTGGAAACATTCGGGGCTCGTTGGGTTAGGAAGACAATGAAAATTGAGGATACGCAACTAAAATAGCTTGATGAACAAGTTTATATTTTTCTAAGCTATGGAGTACTTTCCGACGCATAAGCTCATAATAATCACCACGACATAGTTGAGTCTATTACTAAAAGAGTTGGATGAAGGAAAAATTATTAACTTCGATTTAAATCTGCATTCACAAAGAAAGAGATGAAAGATCTAGGATATGAAAACTCGGGATATCACAATATCTCCCTCTTGGGATCGGTTCTCCCCGAATAATACTAATTGATACATGAAACACTTTATGATCGACCCATGGCTTAATACTTGGGTCGGGAACAAAAGCAAAGGCTAAATAGAATTTGGTAACTCACTTCGACGCAAATAAATCATTCTTGAAATGGTTATGCTCAGGAAACTTCAAGTAGTGAGATTGGACCACATCGGAAGATGGAAGAAATACATGAATCCGTCGGAATAGCTATCAAGTTGAATTTCTAGGTGCATGGACCGAATCAAGACACGCTCTCATACAATTAGGACATGATTCAAAAGCTTTCCAAGGAACTTTCAATGCTATTAGGAAGCAATTGGGTTTGGGATATGGTCCGAACAATATATATATATATATATATATAT
>NW_025894392.1:0-1043 GCF_002878395.1 Capsicum annuum
AAAAAAATCTAGAATGGAGTATATGCTTAGGCAAGATGATTTTTCTCTATATACTCATTTTCATAGTATTCTTGACCTACCTATCAACATTCGAGGATGAATGTTTCCAAGGAGGAGATAATGTGATGCCCCGAAAAAAATTTTCGTTAAGATCTCAAACGAAAATATGTTGAATTTTGTTCTTTATCGTGATTAATAATTTTTGTGTGTGGAATTTCTGGATATGTGACCCGTCATCGTGTATAGCATCGAATAATCTTTTCAACGATATGTGGATCATCCAAAACGGACACTCGAGCGATGAGTTATGATCATTCCGATCTAACCGTGAATAGTGGTGAACAGTAAATGTGCAGGATAACAAATACTGAGGCCAGGCGAATTTTAGTGTCAACTTCAAATGATCATAAATCCTTGTACATAATGATCTGGGCGAGCTACTATATATCAACAGAAAGCTCTGAAAGTCCTCTTTCCAATGAAATTGGTTTCATCCAATTTGGCCATCGAAGCAAAAAGTTATGGTCGATGTACTTCAGCCTATCAAAACAGTCCACCAAAGTACCGATTTGACATAGTTGATTTTTAAGGGTATTTTGATCTTTCCCACTCTAATCCATCTGGGTAAACCATGAATTTAAGTCCATTAAGAGCATCCAATAGCTCATTTTTCTCCAAAATTTCCTAAGGCTCAAACCCCAACTCTACTACTCCAAATTTCATCCTTCTATGTCTCTTGATTGAACCATAGAAATTTCAAATTGATTTGGGATTCTAGTTGATCATGTTAAGGGCTTCGAGAAGCACCCTTTATTTTCGTGAATAAAGTTCCGAAGTTGAAAGTTCATATTCATCTTCTATTTTTAGGTATGTGGGGCTTTGAACAAATTTATCCTTTCGATCTTGTGCTTGGTATTTTTGTTGAATTACATTGATATGAGATTTTACATATTTTACCATGAATTGGAAATATGGTTTTATATCTTATATTATTGTCCATGAGCTATGGGATTATGTCATCCGATATGTGTATGATGTTGAGA
>NW_025894393.1:0-4896 GCF_002878395.1 Capsicum annuum
TGTTGACATGTTTACTGATCACAAAAGCCTGTAGTACATGTTTACTCAGAGGGAGTTGAACCTTAGGCAAAGACGGTGGTTAGAGTTGTTAAAGGACTATGATATAAGTGTGTTGGATCACATAGGCAAGGCCAATGTAGTGGCAGATGCCCTTAGCAGGTTGTCTATGGGTAGTGTTACTCATGTAGAGAAAGGTAAGAAAGAGTTAGCTCATGATGTGGATTATTTGGCTAGACTGTGCTAGGTTGCTTGATTTCATTGAGGGAAGTACTTTGGTGAAAAGTAGTTCTGAATCCTCTTTAGTTTCAGAAGTGAAAGAGAAATAAGACTTAGATGATAGTTTGGTCAGACTGAAGGGGTTAGTTAAGGATCAAAAGGTAGAGGTATTCTCCCAAGGGGGAGATGGTGTGCTGAGATTGCAGAGTAGATTGTGTGTTCCTTGTGTTTATGATCTAAGGTAGAAAATTATGGCTGAAGTGCATGGCATGTGATGTTTGATTCATCTTGGCACTACCAAGATGTACCGCGACTTACGAGAAATCTATTGATAGAGTAGTATGAAGTAGGTTATAGATGGGTTTGTATCAAAGTATGCAATATGCTAACAGGTTAAGATAGAGCACCAAAGACCTGGTGGTGTGATGCAAGAGTTTGGTATTCCCACTTGGATGTAGGAAGAGGTGAATATGGATTTTATGACTGGTTTACCTCTTTCGCGACATTATCATGATTCCATTTGGGTTGTTATATATAGATTGACTAAGTCAGTGCATTTTCTACCTGGGCATACGTCCTATACAGCTGAGGATTATGCTAGATTGTATATTCGGGGGTTGGTCATGTTGCATGGAGTCCCCTGGTCTATCATTTTGGATTGGGGTACTCAGTTCACTTCTAAATTTTGGAGAGCTTTCCAGAGAGGTCTTGGCACCCAAGTTCATTTGAGTTTTGCATTTCATCCGCAGATAGATTGTCAGGCTAAGAGGAGCATCCAAACTTTAGAGGATATGTTGAGGGTGTGTACTCTACATTTTAAAGGTAGTTAGGATGAGCATTTACCATTTATTGAGTTTGCATATAACAATAGTTACCATGCTAGTATATATATGGCATCATTTGAGGCTTTGTATGGTAGGATATGAAGATCACCCGTAGGTTGGTTTGAAGTAGGTAAAGCTTCTTTGGTTGGACCTAATACAATATTTGAGGCTATGGATATGGTAAAGTTGATTAGAGAAAGGTTGAAGACAACTCAGAGTCATCAAAAGTCATATGCTAATGTGAGAAGAAGAGGCCTTGAGTTTGAGGTGGATGATTTGATGTACTTGAAGATTTCACCCATGAAAGGGGTGAAGAGGTTTGGTAGAAAGGGGAAGCTTGGCCACCGTTATGTTGGCCCCTATAGAGTCTTGATCCGTGTTGGTAAAGTAGCCTATGAAGTTGAGTTTCCCACAGAGTTGTCAGCCATTCAGCCTATTTTTCATGTCTCCATGCTTAAAAAGCATATTCATAATTCCGTTGTAGTAGATCCATTATAGAGTGCTAATATTCTGAACAGTCTTTCATTTGATGAGATTCCTATTGAGATTCTACATTTTTTGATCCGTAGACTAAGGAACAAAGAAGTTCCCTTAGTCAAAGTTTTGTGGTGGAACCAGTCAGTTGAGGGTGCTACTTGGGAGGCAGAAGAAGATATTCAAGCCAAGTACCCGCACCTCTTTTCCACGAGTTCAGATCAAGCCAAGGTAATATTTTTCCTTAATTCAGCCTTTCTAATCTAAAGTTTCAGCTATGCATCTACCCTTATTAAGTTCATGCATTCTCTAAAGTATTCAAGAGTTTAGAAAGACATACAGTCAGTTTAGCGAGTTCTTCCAGCTTTACGTACTCAATTTCCTCCGTGCACTTAGCATAACCTGAGACATTCGTGGACGAATGTTTCCAAGGGGGAGATATTGTAATACCCTGAATTTTTCTGAAGCGTAATATCTCCTCAAGAAGGTTAAGGAGTGACTTTCTAAGTGTGTATCATTTTAACCATATAGAATTTCCCTAATTTCAATTTTTTATCACATGGGAAATTTGATAAGCTTTTCCTTGATATAAGATTCGTCCAAATCCGATGCCCGGGAAAGAAGTTATGGATAATTTAAGTCGAGTGGTAAAACAACATCATTTTTGTTCCTGGCGCCTCGCGAGAGGGTCTATTTACCAATTGTCAAATTCCAGTGGAACTTTGCGATAGTGGCGTGTTGCGGAGGACCCCAATTTCCCAATAGTCAATTTATAGTGGCCTAGCACGATTGTGACGCGTCGTGCTGAAGTTCCAGGTCCCAACCAGTGGTACAACACGATGGCTCTACGTTACGGTGACTCCCTGATTCCCATTTGTAAATTTTCAGTGAGCCACCGCGATAGTGGTGCATTTCGGTGGCCCATAAAATTGGGTTCCCAGTTCAATTATTGCAGCTTCGTACAAAAGTTAAAAAGGGCACTTTGGGCTTTTTCCAAGCCTCTTAAACTGTACAAACTCTAGATTAAAGTCCTTTAACAACATTCTATGATGTTTTTCTCAAGTTTTCTCTCAACAAAAACCCTAAGTATCCAAAACCTCTTCCAAGAATCTCAAGAATCCTTCATAGATTTTCTAAATTGAGTCAAGATTCAAGGTTCACAAGTCAAGGGCTTCAAGAACCCTCATTCAAGAGTACGAATAGAGTCCCAAAAGTGAGAGTTCATCCAAAGCTTCTAATTCAAGGTATGTGGGGTTTGAACAAGGTCACTTCTTTCGTCCTTGTGCTAGAAGTTGTTTTAAATTACAAGAATATATAGTTTCACATGTTTTCTTATGAAAATTGAAGTATGGGTTGCTACCCTTTGTTGTTTTTCTTGAGATTAATATAATTTCTATGTTTTAGAAATTGAGAAACATGAGTATGTTGTGATTTTAATGCATAATGCTGAAATTCCAAATTTCTATATGATTTATGAATCCTTATGATCTCTAGTATGCATTTTTATTAGTCTTAACTTGATATTGAACTATGGGCCACTAAGCCCTACTTGAGAATTGCAATTTTATGAACTTCTGCGCTATAAGCACCTATGATTTGAGTACTTTGAGATTGTTGAGAAATATTTGACCTTTTTTGTCCTAATAGAGTTGGAATCCACAATGATGTTCTATTAAAACAAATGGTAATACATTTTGGTCTTCAGTATAGACCCTTGAGTTATTTGAGGTGGATTTCCTAAGAGTTCTGAGCTGAGTATGGGAGCAGTATTTAGCACTGAGTTTGGTATGATTCTTATGTCTCATACCCCAGAACTCTGTGCCGCTGTAGGACTGAGATTTATGGGATCGCGGACAAGATAGTCATCACGGAGTTGAAGTTATACTCCATGTAAAGAATATAACGCCTCTCCCCAATGTGAGGTTTCTTTATTAGGAGGACAAGATATTGGACTCTATGTAGCTTACATGGTTTATGTCGGTTAGAATAAAATCCTGACTGTCCAAAGTTATATAATCCCGAGTTCTAAGTGTCCTAAGTCTAAAAGAGTTCTAGTGTTCCCAAGTGTTGAAAGTTCCTAAAAGTTCTAAGTCCTTGAGTTTTAAAGAAGTTTTACTCTCTATGAGATAAAAGTAGGAGTTTGAAAGTATTATTTAAAGTTCCTTTAGCCGTCAAGTATTGAGAATAAGTGGAGAGTAGAGATTTTTAAAGTTAAGTTAATGAATCACGAGATTTGTATTTCATGCTTCACTATTCACTATTCATGAGAATTATATTTCAGATTTATTCAAACCATGTGATTCATTCTTATAAGCATAAATGATTTTATAAATAGTAATGATAATGTTTATTTAAATGCTTACACCCCCATATACTCTGTACATTCCCAAGTGTTGATCCACATATACGTCTATGTGCTACATTGTCTTATAATGTAGGTTCAGATGCTCAGTCCCAGCCTCGTCAATGATTTTCGAGTACCTTTATCTACATCTCCATAGTGGTGAGTCCTAATGGTTTGAGGACCTATCTTTAGACATTTCAGTATTTTAGTAGATATATTATTTCTTTTAGTTCAGTTTAGGTCAGTTGAGGGCCTATCCTAATGGCTCTCTAGTCATGGAGTAGTAGAGGCTTTGTCAGACTAGTTGTCAGATTGTTAGTATGTTGAGATTTCCAGTATTGTGGTTATTTGAACCTAGTATTTTCTTCGTATTTCCTATCATTTGATATGACTGTACTAGTGTTTAGTTTATTTCATCTTAAAATAAGTTATTATATGTAGTAATAGGCTCAAAGGGTTAGCTTGGGGCTAATTGTAGCCTTAAGCATCGTATGACACTCTGGGATAGGATTTCGGGTTATTACAAACTTAGTATCAAAGCCTAAGGTTTAAGGAGTCCTAGGGAGTCTGACAAGCCGCGTTAAGTAAAATCTTGATCATCGGTATGTAGCGCGCCACATCTATGAGCAAGAGGCTACAAGACATTTTAAGAAAAAGTTGTTTCTTTCTTTAAGATTCTATCGTGCCTACGGTTGTCGCTCTCATCTAATAATTTGTGCTCTTCTATTTCAGAAAATGCCTCCTCAAAGAGCGAACGCCAGCAAAAACGATAATAAGCAACCCCAACCTATCGATCCCTTGAACGAGACTGTGTTTCATACTATGTTTTGGGCAGCCTTTTAGGCATTTGCCTAAGTAGTCACCGCTAATATTTAGGCTAATAACCAGGCCACAGTTCAAAATTAGTAAGGAAGTGATTTAATTGCTGCTAGGATTCGTGATTTCATGCGGATGAATCCCCCAGAGTTTTATGGGTCTAAGGTAGGTGAGGATCCATAGTTATAGCTTAAGGAGGTGTGAAACATCACACAGGTGATG
>NW_025894394.1:0-6715 GCF_002878395.1 Capsicum annuum
AAGAATTGGAAATATAGTTTTATATCTTATATTATTGTTCATGAGCTCTGGGATGATGTCATCTGATATGTGTTTAATGTTGAGATGGAATTATGTCCAAAAAGTATTTGATTATGAGAGTATGATGATTTAATTTGTTAAGCCTTGATTTATACTATCATTCCACTATTTCCTTATTATGAATTTATAATTGATATTAGAAATTCTATATCCCTACTATGGGTTGATGTCTCGAGTACCTTTAAATGAGAGTTGGATGGCAAATTTAGAAATGTTGATATTGAAGTTGCAATGAGTCTTGGTATTTTTGGGATGGTTTTGATGAGTTATATTATTGAAAATATTATGTATGGAGTCTTCATATCCTTATCCAAATGTCGAGTCGATTATGGTTCAATGCATTGATACCTTGTTGATGTTGAGGAAGATTAAAATGTTTTGAGCTGAAATGTGTTGAGTTAGGAATCCACAAATTGATATGATTTGATAAATGAGAAAGAGATTTGATTTGGTCTTTATGATAGACCATTGTGATGTTGTGGTGGATTTCCTAACGCGTTCTGAGCTTGTCGGGGAGTAGTACTTAGCACCGAGAGGGAAATTTGATATTTCCCGAAACCTATGTGCCACCGTAGGGTTATTTGATGATGATATTATTGGCCAGAGAGCTCGATTGTAATTATTTCAGTTTTAAGGTCCTACTCCCTGGCAAAGAGTATGATGCTCCCGCCAACGGAGTTTTCAACCTTTGGTATTCCACGTAGCTCATGTGGGGTTGTCGGTTATAGGAAACTCCCCTATCCATAAGAGTCATGTTTATTGAAATACCAAGTCACTCTGAGTTTTGATGTGGTAAGTCAAGTTGCCTATGATGATCTAAAATGATTTATGAGGTTTTTCTCCTACATTTCCTATCTAAGATGTTATAAGTTGTATGATTCAATGTCATTCAATCCAAGTGTGTCATTATGGTCTGTATGTACTTTTTTACAAAATTTATGATATTATTTATATTTTTCATGCGCCCCCACATACTCAGTATATATCTTATGCTGACCTACATATTTCTCTATGGGCTACATTTTTACCATGATGTAGGTTCAGGTACTCAGCCGCAGCCGCAATAGTGATATCTATGTGTCACATCTACATTTCTTCAGTGGTGAGTCCTCATGGTTCAACGACCAAGTTGCTAGTTTTGGTGTTGTTTTTTTGTGATCCCTTTGGTCTGTTGAGTCAGTTGGGTGTTTGTCCCAATGGCTCGTTGATTTTGCTGTATAGAGGCTATGTCAGACTAGTGTATTGTTGGGTTGGTTTGTGTATAGACATTCTATATATGTACAGTCTAACGATATTCTATGCCATGTTCGAGGTGATATGATATGTACTTATATATATATCTTTAGCATAGCGTGTATGTTGTTAAGTTGGAACCCAAGGGTAGTGTTTTGGGTTAAAGGGTTAGATTGAGGCTACGTGTAGCCTTGGGCACCGTGTGGCATATCGGGATGATATTTTGGGGCGTTACAAACTTGGTATCAGAGCCTAAGGTTGTGAAGAGTCCTAGGGAGTCTGACAAACCTCATTACGTAGGGTCTTGAGCATTCGTGTATAACGCGCCACACCTATGATCAAGAGGCTACGAGGCGTTCTAGGAAAAGTTATTTTTTTCTTTCTACAAGAGTCTATCATGATTACAACTGTTTCCTTCTGTTGTTAATTCGTGCGTTCTTATGACAGAAAATGCCTCCATGTTGAGCTCGCAGAAACAACAACCAACCTCAACCCATTGATCCGTTACATGAAACGGTATCCCATGCCAAATTTCGGGCAGCTTTTCAGACGCTAGCCTAGGTAGTTACCGCTAATACTCAGGCCAACGCTCCATCTCCATAGGAAAATAATTCGGCAGCAGCACGAATTTCTGACTTTATGCGGATGAATCTGCCAGAGTTTCATGGGTCGAGAGCAGGTGAGGACCCACAGATGTATGTTGATGAAATGAAGAAAATTACATAAATTATGCACGTGACCGAGGAAGAAAGTGTGAAGCTGGCTTCTTATCGGTTGAAGGATATTGCCTATGACTAGGTGCAGATGGAATAAGGGTAGAGAGGAAGATACCGCTCCGATGACTTGGCAATTATTCCAAGATACTTTCTTGGATAGATTCTTTCCTCTTGAGTTACGGGAAGCTAAGATAGAGGAGTTTATGAATTTGAGACAAGGCTCCATGTCGGTTAAGGAGTATTGTCTTTAGTTTAATCAACTATCGAAGTACACTCCTAATATGATGGCTGACTCGAGGACTAGTATGAGCAAGTTTCTAACTGGGGTGTTGAGTTATGTGGTGGAAGAATATAGATCTACTATAATCAACAGGGATATTGATCTTTCTAGGTTAATGATTCACGCCCAACACATTGAGTCAGACAAGATAAAGGAAAGAGAAAGAGTAAGAGGGATTAAGAGAGTCAGATCGGAGCAACAAGGGTCTGGTCAAACTAGATTCTCTGGAGGGAGTCTCCCTCAGTTTCAGAGACATTCATTTATACCTACACCTTCCTCAGCTAGTGCTCCCATATATCGAGGTAGACACGAGCTCAAGAATAGGTTAGTACCTTCCAGGTATCAGGACAGTGTAAGTAACCAGCCTCATCCTCCTTCGTGTACTAAGTGTGGTAAAGACCATTTTGGGGAGTGTTATATGCGGCAGCAGGGATGTTTTAGTTGTGGCAAGTTGGGCCACATACTTAGAGACTGCCCGTATGCCAGACAGCGGAGTTGTGATGCCCGTCCCCAGAGTCAGGCTACCAGTGCCCCGCCTCCCACAGCCCGTCCAGTTTCTCCTCAGGGTGCTTCATTTAGTACTACTGGCGATCAATGCCACAATTATTTCTATGCTATACCACATCGTCAGGAGCAGGAGGACTCTCCCGATGTTGTCACTGGTATGCTTCGTGTTTTCTATTTTGATGTCTATGTGTTGATGGACCCCGGTTTGAGTTTTTCTTATCTGACACCTCTGGTTGCTGTAAATTTTGAAATGGATCCTGAACTAATTTCTGAGCCTATTTTAGTTTCTACTCTGGTAGAAGAGTCTGTCATTGCTAAGTGGGTGTATAAGAAATATCCTATTACTGTTTTTCATCAAGTTATGTATGCTGATTTGATTGAGCCAGCTATGGTTGACTTTGATATCATTCTAGGTATGGATTGGCTTCACTCATGCTATGTGTCTATTGATTGTCATGCCCATGTGGTCAAGTTTCAGTTTCCTAATGAACCTATCCTCGAATGGTCCGGGAGTTCTGTGATTCCTAAGGGTCGTTTCATATCCTATCTCAAAGCTAGGAAGTTGATTTCCAAGGGTTGTATCCACCATTTGGTTTGGGTTAAAGACACTAAGTTTGAAACCCCAACCATTCAGTCAATTAATTTTGTTAATGATTTTCTTGATATCTTTCTGGAAGATCTCCCTAAAGTACCTCTTGATAGAGAGATAGAGTTCGGGATTGACCTTTTTCCCAATACTTAGCCTATTTCTATTCCTCCGTATTTCATGGCTCCAGCAGAACTTAAAGAGTTGAAGGAGCAATTGAAAGATCTTTTAGACAAAAGCTTTATCAGACCTAGTGTGTCCCCATGGGGTACACCTGTCCTATTTTTGCGTAAGAAAGATGGTTCTTTATGGATGTGTATTGATTACCGGCAGCTTAATAGGGTTACTATCAAGAATAAATATCTGCTTTCTTGAATTGATGATTTATTTGATCAATTACAAGGTGCGAGCTACTTTTTGAAGATAGACCTCAGATCTAGTTATCACCAACTTAAGGTTAGGGAATGTGATATCCCCAAGACAGCCTTCTGAACCCGTTACGGTCATTTTGAATTTCTAGTGATGTCTTTTGGGTTAACTAATGCTCCAGCGGCTTTCATGGATCTTATGAACCGTGTATTCCGGCCATATTTGGATTTATTTGTAATAGTATTCCTTGATGATATTTTTATTTACTCCCGAAGTGAAGGTGATCATGCGGATCATCTCCGAATAGTGTTGGAAACTTTTTAAACTCATCGATTGTATGCTAAGTTCAGTAAGTGTGAGTTTTGGCTGAACTCTATAGCCTTCTTGGGTCATGTTGTTTCTTTCGAAGGTATTAGAGTTGAGCCTCAAAAGATAGAGGCTATAAAGAGTTGGCCTAGACCTATTTCTCCTTCTGATATCTGAAGTTTCTTGGGTCTAGCTTGTTATTATCATCGTTTTGTTGAAGGGTTTTCATCTATTGCGTCTCCTATGACCCGTTTGACCCAAAAGAAAGTGAAGTTCCTGTGGTCCGAATCTTGCGAGAAGAGTTTTCAGGAATTGAAGACTTGACTCATTTCAGCCCCTGTGTTGACTTTGCCTGACGGTATTGATGGTTTTATGGTATATTGCGATGCTTCCAGTGTCAGTTTGGGTTGTGTATTGATGCAAAAGGGAAAGGTTATAGCTTATGCTTCCAGGAAGCTAAAGCCTCACAAGAAGAATTATCCTACCCATGACCTTGAATTAGCTGCCGTGGTTTTTGCCTTGAAAATCAGGAGACATTATTTGTATGGTGTCCATGTCGACGGCTTCAGGACCATAAGAGCTTGCAGTATGTATTCACCCAAAAGAAGTTGAATCTTAGGCAGAGACGATGGTTAGAAATGTTGAAAGATTATGATATGAGCGTGCTATATCATTCGGGCAAGGCCAATGTAGTAGCAGATGCCTTTAGTCGGAAGTCCATGGGTAGCGTAGTACATGCGGGGATTGGTAAGAAGGAGTTGGCCCGTGAGGTACATCGTTTGGCTAGATTGGGGGTTAGGTTATTTGGTGATGCTGAGGGTAGCATAGGAGTGTAAAGAGATTCCGAATCCTCTTTAGTTTTGAAAGTGAAGGAGAAGCAAGACAGGGATCCTACCTTGATCAGGTTAAAAGAGTCAGTTCAAGACCAAAAGGTGGAGGTTTTCTCCTAAGGAGGAGATGGCATTTTGAGACTCTGAGAAAGATTATGTGTTCCTGATGTTGATAACTTAAAGTAGAGGATTATGGCGGAAATGCATGGTACGCAATACTCCATCCATCTTGGTGCTACCAAAATGTACCATGATTTGCGGGAAATCTATTAGTGGAACGGTATGAAGAGGAACATAGCAGAATTTGTGGCGAAGTGTTCCACATGGCAATAGGTTAAAATAGAGCATCAACAACCCAATGGCGTGATGCAAGAGTTTAGCATTCCTACTTGGAAGTGGGAAGAAGTGAATATGGACTTCATAGTTGGTTTGCCTCCTTCTCGTCTCCATTATGATTTGATTTGGGTTGTCGTAGATCGGTTGATGAAATCAGCTCATTTCTTGCCTGTTCAGTCATCGTATACAGCTGAAGATTATGCTAGAATATATATTCGGGAACTCATCAGACTTCATGGAATCCCTTTGGCTATTATTTCTATCATAGGTACTCAGTTTACCTCTCAGTTTTGGAAATCTTTCCAGAAGGGTCTTGATACCCAAATTCTTTTAAGTTTTGCTTTCCATCCGTAAATAGATAGTCTGGCCGAGCGGACCATTCAGAATTTAGAAGATATGTTGAGGGCTTGTGTGCTTGATTTTAAAGGTAGTTGGGATGAGCACTTAGCATTAATCGAGTTTGCTTACAATAACAGTTTCATGCTACTATTGGAATGGCCCCATTTGAAGCTTTGTATGGTAGAAGGTATAGATCACCCATTGGTTGGTTTGAAGTTGGTGAGGCTGCCGCGACTGGACCGAATGCGGTGTTCGAGGCCATAGGGAAGGTTAAGTTAATTCGGGAAAGGTTGAAAACTGCCCAAAGTCGTCAAAAATCATACGCAGATGTAAGGAGAAAAGACCTTGAATTTGATGTTAGTAATTTAGTGTACTTGAAAGTTTCATCCATGAAAGGGGTGAAGAGATTTGGGAAGAAAGGAAAACTAAGTCCCCGTTACATTGGTCCCTATAAGATTGTGGATCGCATTGGGAAGGTAGCGTATAAGGTTGAATTGCCTGCGGAGTTATCTAACGTCCATCCGATTTTCCATGTTTCTATGCTTAAGAATTCTATTGGTGATTCTATTGTGATTGATCCTTCCGAAAGCTTGGGTATTCAAGATAGTCTTTCATATGAAGAGATTCCGGTTGAGGTTTCTGACTTTCAAGTTCATAGGCTAAGAAACAAGGAAGTTCCTTTGGTTAAAGTGCTTTGGCAAAATCAATCCAAGGAGAGTGCTACTTGGGAAGCCGAAGCGGATATACGCGCAAATATCCCATCTCTTTCCTATGAATCCTGAGCATGTCAAAGGTATCATTCTCTTTTGATTTAATCCTTATTGCTATGTTTATCTTGGCTTGTGTATTTTCTACGATATCCAAAAAAATCTAGAATGGAATATATGCTTGGGCAAGATGATTTTTCTCTATATACTCATTTTCATAGTATTCTTAACCTACCTAGCAACATTTAAGGATGAATGTTTCCAAGGGGGAGATGATGTGATGCCCCGAAAAAATTTTCCATTAAGATCTTGGACGAAAATATGTTGAATTCTGTCCTTTATCGTGATTAATAATTTTTCTGTGTGGAATTTCTGGATATACAACCCTTCATTGCGTAAAGCATCGAATAATCTTTCCAACGATATGTGGATCATCCAAAACGGAT
>NW_025894395.1:0-1592 GCF_002878395.1 Capsicum annuum
CCAAATATCAAAATCATGAACATCAAGATTTCATAATAATCATCATAAGATATGGGTTCATACTTCAAATTCATAAAAATCAAATAACAATCATGCCTTTGTAAAGAAAATTACTTTTTGGCACAAGAACGAAAGAGAGTTCTTGTTGAAAAATCCCACATACCTTGAATGATGAACTTTAGATCGATACTCGTTTTTGAGATGTTAATCGTGCCTTTGAATGATGGTTCTTGGAGTTCTTGAACTAGAAACTTGGAATCTTGAATAAATTTGCAGAATTAATGATGAACTTTGGAGGTTCTTGAAGTTCTTGAACTAGGAACTTGGAATCTTGAATAAATTTGCAGAATCAATGGTGAACTTTGGAGGTTCTTGAAGTTGGATGTAGGAGCTTAGGGTTTTTTCTTTTTGAGGGAATTTGATGAAATGTAACATATAATGCTTCTAATAGGCTTTAATATAGGGTTTGGACGGATTTTGGGTGAGGGGGAATGACCAAAACTCCCCTAAAAATCAAATAATTCTCGAATCTGTTCTTTGGTAGACTGTTTTGATAGTCTGAAGTAGATCAACCATAACGTTTTACTCCGATATCCAAATTGGATGAATCCAATTTCATTAAAAAGAGGAATCTCATATATTTTCGTTGATATATAGTATCTCACCCATATCATTGTGTACGAGGAGTTATGATCATTTGAAGTTGATCCAAAAATTTTCTTTTGATAGGCTGAAATAGATCGACCATAACTTTTTGCTCCGATGGACAAATTGGATGAAAATAATTTCATTGGAAAGAGGACTCGTAGAGCTTTCCATTGATATATAGTAGATCACCCATATCATTATGTACAAGGAGTTATGATTGTTTAAATTGGACCAAAAATATGCCAGGCATCAGTACTTTTTCCTGCACGTTTTACTATTCACTACTATTCACGATTCGATCGGAATGTTCATAACTAGTCGCTCGGGTGTCCGTTTTGGATGATCCATATATTTTTGGAAAGCTTATTCGATACTCTACGCAATGGTGGGTCATAATCTGAGACATTCCATACGGAAAATTTATAATTTATTCTAGAAGATAGAACCCAACATGTTTACGCACAAAATTTCAACAAAAAATTTCCTGGGGTATTACACTGAAGAATCAAAGAACTCACTCTATTAATTATGTAAATCATCAAAGAGATGAAAAGAAAGGAAAGAAGCACGGTAAGGGACAACAGAAGCAACTTAATGTTAATCAGTCCTCATCTCAAGTACATAAGAAAGGGAACAAGAATGGAAAGTGTCATTTCGGTGGAAAATCTGGACACTTTCAGAAAGATTGCCTGAAACGTAAGGCATGGTTTGAGAAGAAAGGTAAGCCTTGTGCTTTTACATGTCTCGAATCAAGTTTAACTAAAGTTCCTTATAATACTTGGTGGATTGATTCTGGTTGTACTGCTCATGTTTCTAATACTATGAAGGATTTCTTACAATCTAAACCATAAACAAGAATGAGAGATTTGTTTACATAGGAAATAGAGTGAAAGCTCTAGTTGAAGCTGTCAGGACTTATCGTATGATTCTCAATACTGGACGTC
>NW_025894396.1:0-1298 GCF_002878395.1 Capsicum annuum
AATTTCCAATTTCAATTATAAATTCATAATAAGGAAATAGTGGAATGATAGTATAAATCAAGCCTTAACAAATTAAATTATCATACTCTCATAATCAAATACTTTTTGGACATAATTTCATCTCAACATCATACACATATCGGATGACATAATCCCATAGCTCATGGAAAATAATATAAGATATAAAACCATATTTCCAATTCATGGTAAAACATGTAAAATCTCATGTCAATGTAATTCTACAAAAATACCGGGCACAAGATCGAAAGAATAATCTTGTTCAAAGCCCCACATACCTAAAAATGGAAAATGAATATGAACTTCCGACTCTAGAACTTTATTCAGAAAAATAAAGGGTGCTTCTCAAAGCCCTTAACATGATCAACTCGAATCCCAAATCAATTTTAAATTTCTACGGTTCAATCAAGAGACATGGAATGATGGAATTTGGAGTAGTGGAGTTGAGGTTTGAGCCTTAGCAAATTTTGGAGAAAAATGAGCTATTGAATGCTCTTAATGGACTTAAATCTATGGTTTACCTGGATGGATTGGAGTGGGAATGACCAAAATACCCTTAAAAATAAAATAATATCTAATTTGTCCTTTGGTGGACTGTTTTGATAAGTTGAAGTAGATCGACCATAACTTTTTGCTCCGATGGCTAAATTGGATGAAACCAATCTCATTAGAAAGAGGACTTTCAGAGATTTCTGTGGATATATGGTAGTTCACCCAGATCATTATGTACAAGGAGTTATGATCGTTTGAATTTGACCCTAAAATCTGCCTGGCCTCAGTTTTTTTTTCCTACACATTTACTGCTCACTACTATTCACGGTTAGATCGGAATGATCATAACTCATCGCTCGAGTGTCCGTTTTGGATGATCTACATATCGTTGGAAATCTTATTCGATGATCTACGCGATGACGGGTTGTATATATAGAAATTACACAAAAAAAATTATTAATCATGATAAAGAACAGAATCAACACATTTTCGTCCAAGATCTTTATAGAAAATTTTTTCGGGGCATCACATCATCTCCCCTTTTGAAACATTCGTCCTAGAATGTTGATAGGTAGGTCAAGAATACTATGAAAATGAGTATATAGAGAGAAATCATCTTGCCCAAGCATATACTCCATTCTAGATTTTTTTGGATATCATAGAAAACACACAAGCCAAGATAAACATAGCAATAAGGATTAAATCAAAAGAGAACGATACCTTTGACATGCTCAGGATTCGTAGAAAAGCGGTGGGGATATTTGGCGCGCATATACGTTTCGACTTCC
>NW_025894397.1:0-1397 GCF_002878395.1 Capsicum annuum
AATTAATGGTGAACTTTGGAGGTTCTTGAACTAGGAACTTGGAATCTTGAATAAATTTGTAGAATTAATGGTGAACTTTGAAGGTTCTTGAAGTTGGATGTAGGAGCTTAGGTTTTTCTTTTTGTGGGAATTTGAAGAAATATAACATATAATGCTTCTAATAGGCTTTAATATAAGGTTTCGACAGATTTTAGGTGAGGGCGAATGACCAAAACACCCTTAAAAATCAAATAATTCTTGAATCTGTCCTTTGGTGGACTGTTTTGATAGTCTGAAGTAGATCAACCATAACGTTTTACTCCGATATCTAAATTGGATGAAACCAATTTCATTAGAAAGAGGAATCTAATATGTTTCCATACATAGTATCTCACCCAAATTATTTTGTACGAGGAGTTATGATCGTTTGAAGTGGACCCAAAAATTTGCTTTTGATAGGCTGAAGTAGATTGACCATAACTTTATGCTCTGATAGAAAAATTGGATAAAACCAATTTCATTAGAAAGAGGACTCGAAGAGATTCCCGTTGATATATAGTAGATCACCCAGATCATTATGTACAAAGATTTATGATCGTTTAAACTTAGACCAAAAATACGCCAGGCCTCAGTACTTTTTCCTGCACGTTTTACTGTTCACTACTATTCATGGTTCGATTGGAATGTTCATAACTCGTCGCTCGGGTGTCCGTTTTGGATAATTCACATATCGTTGGAAAGATTATTCGATACTCTATGCAATGGTGCTTCATAATCTAAGACATTCCATATGAAAATTTTATAATTCATTCTAAAAGATAGAACCCAACACGTTTACGCACAATATTTCAATGAAAAATTTCCTGGGGTATTACATCGTCCCCCTTTTGGAAACATTCATCCTCGAATGATGCTATACATGCCAAGATTAGATAGGGAATAGAAAATACAGATGAAACCATTCGTTAGACTCATCACCACATCGTTTCTCACTCCGAATGCAACATAGAATGCATAAATTCAAGAAACTACAGCTGAACACATAATAAATGACAGCTGAACTGCTGCAACTTTTATCAAAAGAGCATGATTTAGGAAAGAACGGTACCTTCATCTTGATCGTAGTTAGTGAAAAATAGGTGCGGGTACTTGGATCGCATATCCACCTCAACTTCCCAAGTTTCACCCTCAATAGATTAGTTTCGCCACAACACCTTGACCAAGGGAACTTCTTTGTTCCTTAGTCTTCGGACACTGAAATCAAGAATCTCAATAGGAATCTCATCAAAAGAAAGATTTTCTTGAATGTCAGCGCTCACAGAGGAATCCAGTAAGATTTTCTTGAATGTCAACACTCACAGTGGAATCCAGTACCACAACATCGCTAATATGCTTTTTAAGCATGGAGACATGGAATA
>NW_025894398.1:0-1581 GCF_002878395.1 Capsicum annuum
AAGAATCGACTAAGAGAACGCCTAGTCTGGCAAGCTGATGGATCTGCCAATCCATGTTTTTCCTACTATCCTCAACGTGAGAAATACTACCCATGGAGAGTCAATTGAGAGCATCGGCCACAACTTTGGCCTTGCCCGGATGATAAAGAGCACTCATGTCGTAATTATTCAAGAGCTCTAACCACCTTCTCTGGAGAAGATTGAGATCTTTTTGGGAAAAGACATACTGGAGGCTTTTATGGTCTGTGAAAACATCTACATAAACTCCATAGAGATAATGCCTCCAAATCTTTAAGGCAAAAACTACTGCTGCTAACTCAAGATCATGAGTAGGACAATTCTTCTCATGTGGCTTTAACTGTCTAGAGGCTTAGGCTATGACCTTACCATGCTGCATGAGGACACAACCTAAACCCACTCTGGATGCATGACAATAGACTACAAAACCGTCTGAACCATCTGGAATAGCTAGAACTAGAGCGGAGGTGAGTCGAGTCTTCAACTCTTGAAAGCACTTCTCACATGAATCTAACCACTGAAACTTAATCTTCTTCTGAGTCAATATGGACATGGGATATGCAATAGAAGAAATTCCCTTGAAAAACCATCTGTAATAGCCAGCGAAACCCGAGAAACTCCTCATATCTGATGGAGATACGGGTCTGGGCCAGTTTCTTATTACCTCAGTTTTCTGAGGATCTACTCTAATGCCATCACCAGAAATAATATGGCCAAGGAATGCTACTGATCATAGCCAAAATTCGCACTTACTGAACTTAGCGAATAATTGGTGATCACTGAGTGTCTGAAGAACAATCCTGAGATGGTCTGTATGATCACGCTCTGTGCGAGAATAGACCAGAATATCATCTATGAAAACTATGACAAACATGTCCAAGTTCTGATTGAACACACGGTTCATCAAATCCATAAAAGCTACAGGGGCATTTGTAAGACCAAATGACATGACTAAAAATTCAAAGTGACCATACCGAGTACGGAAAGCTGTCTTCAAAATCTCACATTCTCTAACTCTGAGCTGATGATAGCCCGATCTGAGGTCTATCTTGGAGAAGTAAATGGCACCCTAAATTTGGTGGAATAGATCATCAATCCTGGGAAAAGGATATCTGTTCTTGACTGTGACCTTATTGAGTTAATGGTAATCAATACACATCCTGAGAGAATCGTCTTTTTTGCGCACGAATAATACTGGCGCACCCCATGGGGAAACGCTGGGTTTGATGAATCCCTTATCTAAGAGATCCTTCAACTGATTTTTTAGTTCCTTGAGTTCTGCTGGTGCCATTCTGTATGGCGGAATAGAAATAGGTTGAGTATCCAGAAGGTCTATGCAAAAGTCTATTTCCCTTTTGGGAGGAATGCCTGGAAGATCTTCAAGAAAGATATCTGAGTATTCATTAACAACAAGGACTATTTCAAGGTTGGGATATTCAGAAATGGAATCTTTAACATGCACGAGATGATACACACACCCCTTAGAAATCATTTTCCTTGCCCAAAGGTAGGAAATAAGTTGACCCTGAACGCTGAAATGCTAACCTTCTACTCTAGGATGGG
>NW_025894399.1:0-1000 GCF_002878395.1 Capsicum annuum
ATGGATACTTACGAACTGAATCATACTAAATATTCACACCCAAATAGAGAGACGGAGTGTGGGGGTGTATGAATGTATTACGAATTTGTTACTTGGTGGAGTAGAATTTAGAGTTGGTATAGGTATAGTATTCCTTTGGGGATTAAAATTGGGTTCAAAGGGTTTTTTTTTCTGATACATACTAATGTGGGGCAAAATTCAGAAATAGGATACTTTATCTCCTTAATTATGAGTTTCATAGCAACAGTTTATAATTACATAATATAACAAGTTGTATTTTTTATTTTTGCAAACTGTTGCTACAAAAATACAAATGCGTATGATTTTTATGAGTTTCATAGCAACAGTTTTATAATTACATAATATAGCAAGTTGTATTTTTTATTTTTGCAAACTGTTGCTACAAAAATATAAATGCATATGATTTTTACTGCCCTTAGGATCGATATGTATTTTGTATTTTTGTAAACTATTGCTATAAAAATACAAATACATATAAATACATATGCTACAAAATGTAATTTGATAAAAGTGTTGTTATTTTTTTGTAATTTCATACTTAAGTATGCTACTTTATGTATTTATTTATGTGTTTTGGGTTCTTGTTATACATGATACATCAATATACTGAGAATATAGATAGATATAATTTTAACGATATATTACATTATTTTTATGATACATAATAAGAAACTATATGTAATTTGAGTTAGTTTACCCCGAATACATTCAACATACTTATTATGACGCATAGATCAATTTTTCTGAGATATATCATTATATCTAATACATATTAAATTTTGAAATTGTTTTGAATTGTATTGCGTACAACAGATACATATGTATTGTGTTTATAGTTCATCCAAAAAAATAAGTAGTAGCTTATGTATCATCATCAATAATATGTTTTGAATTAGTTACGTATAAGTTTTTCTGACGTTTTTTGCTGATTTAATTTTGTATTTTGTGTAACATGCAGCATTTTAATTTAGAGGATTTT
>NW_025894400.1:0-1061 GCF_002878395.1 Capsicum annuum
ATGTGTAGTATACAACTAATTCTATTTCACAAATTGTTGTCACCAGTGGTCTTTACAAGAACACGAGCCATCTCTGTAATGGTGAAATCTAGTCCTATCTCTTACTACAATTTCTCTCTCAAACACCTTAGGGGTTGGAGGGGTGGGGGTCCGGGGTGGAGTGGGGAGATGGCTAGTAAAAGTTTGAAATATTTTTTTAAAAAAATTAAAGATTTCTTTTGGATCGGGAAGAGTAGTAGTGGGGCAGTAGGAAAGTGTCAAGGTAGGGGTTAGTGATTTTGAGAGTTATATAAATATTTCAATTTGAGAATAAAGCTGAATTTTTTTTTTTTCATTTCTATGATATTTAAGCGAATTGAAAAATTCATACCAAACACATTCAAGTGCAATTACTTTTCCAAACAGAGTTTTTAAATGACACGATTGCCAACAGGTTACAGGAGTATGTAAGACTGCTGACCCGGCTACTTTTGTTGCAGCTACCAAAATGTCCTTCAACCCCGACACGCCGTCGACTATCAACCGAGACTGGATTTACCCTTCACAACCTTTCAACCTTCCCCGAACTTCGGCCCGGAAATTCTCTTCGCCTTACCCTCGAACAACGTTGTTTCAGAACTCTCTTTCTCCTCCTCATCCTCCTCCTCCTTCAAATTCTACTAACTCTCTTTCTCCTCCTCCTCCTCCTCCTTCAAATTCTACTTCTCCTCTACGACGCCGTATTAGTCACCGGCACCGGATTGTTAAACAAGAGAGTTCTATTAGAGATGAAATTCATGACAAGTCAAATGACGTCGCCGCCCTGTCAGAAGACTGTCCAAACCCGGGGAACAGTTCACTCGGTTGATAAGAAATTTGCCCGTTTATTTCACCGCTTCACTGTTAGTCGGCAGGCGGCTTGCATTATTGTAGTAACCCCTCTCTCTCTCTACATTGTCTGATTTTACCAAATTATACTTATTATTTAGAAGAACATTATAGGAAAAAATGATAACAACAGTTCCTTACGTTTTTGAGTAGGTTCAATCTAGTCCCTTAAATATTCCTTGAACAACTTTGGT
>NW_025894401.1:0-1270 GCF_002878395.1 Capsicum annuum
AAGGAACAAAGAAGTTCCCTTGGTCAAGGTGTTGTGGCGAAACCAATCTGTTGAGGGTGCAACTTGGGAAGCTGAGGCGGATATACGATCCAAGTACCCGCACCTATTTTCTGTGAACTCTAATCAAGCCGAAGGTACTGTTCTTTCCTAAATCATGCACTTTTGATAAAAGTAGCAGCAGTTCAGCTGTCATTTACTATGTGTTCAGCTGTAGTTTCTTGAATTTATGCATTCTATGTTGCATTAGGAGTGAGAACCGATGTGGTGATGAGTCTAACGAATGGTTTCAGCTATATGCTCTATTCCCTATCTAATCTTGGCATGTCTATCGTCATTCGAGGACGAATGTTTCCAAGGGGATGATGTCATACCTTTGGAAATTTTTCATTGAAATTTTGTGCGTAAACGTATTGGGTTCTATCTTCTAGAATGAATTATAAATTTTCCATGTAGAATGTCTTAGATTATGACCCACCATTGCGTATAGTATCGAATAATCTTTCCAACGATATGTGGATCATCTAAAACGGACACCCGAGCGACGAGTTATGAACATTTCGATCGAACTGTAAATAGTAGTCAACAGTAAAACGTGCAGGAAAAAGTACTGAGGCCTGGCGTATTTTTACTCCAAATTTAAATAATCATAACTTCTTACACATAATGACCTGGGTGATCTACTATATATCAACGGAAAGATCTGTGAGTCCTCTTTCCAATGAAATTAGTTTCATCCAATTTGTCTATCGGAGCAAAAAGTTATGGTCGATCTAATTCAGCCTATCGAAAGTGAATTTTTGGGTCAACTTCAAACGATCATAACACCTCGTACACAATGATCTGGGTAAGATAGTATATATCAACGGAAAGATATGAGAGTCCTCTTTCTAATGAAATTAGTTTCATCCAATTTGGATATCGAAGTAAAACGTTATGTTTGATCTACTTCAGACTATCAAAATAGTCCACCAAAGGACAGATTCGAGAATTATTTGAGTTTTAGGGGCGTTTGGTCATTCCCCCTCACCCAAAATCCATCCAAACCCTATATTAATGCCTATTAGAAGCATTATATGTTATATTTCATCAAATTCCCTCAAAAAGAAAACTCTAAGCTCCTACATACAACTTCAAGAACCTCTAAAGTTCACTATTAATTCTGCAAATTTTTTCAAGATTCCAAGTTCCTAGTTCAAGAACTACAAGAACCATCATTCAAAGGTACGATTAACATCTCAAAAATGAGTATTGCTCTAAAGTTCATCATTCA
>NW_025894402.1:0-2008 GCF_002878395.1 Capsicum annuum
ACTAGTGAATCTTTTCAAAATATTTCACAATTTCTTTTCCCACTATTCGAATTTACAACAATGAATGTTTGATTTAAATAACTATAACATATTTTTGCTTTGATTCGAGAGTCTTTAAAATATTTTAACAAAAAAATTGAGACTATTTCTTAATTTTACGTCTTGTATTTTATTTTTGTTTCGACTATGTTAATCCGTCGGTGTAACATTTTTTTGCAAAGATGAAGGTCTTACAATTAATCCTAACCCTCTATATAGTAGTTCAAAAATATTAATTATGTTTGAAATAACAAAAGAACTTTGTTGAAAAAAAGTGTACAAAATCAAAGTAGGGTATTTTTGTAAACAAAAAATTCTTTTATGGAAATTATGTAAGATGTATTATTTCTTATACATCAAACCAAATAATGTATAATAAATAATACATGCATAACTAATACAAGCATGAATAATATAAGTATTACTAATGCAAGCATTACTAATACACTATATTTTGCATTGTTCTTATACACTCTACCAAACGATCCCTCACTGATTAATCTAAGGCAAGGGGTGAGTTCTCATAGGGTCAACTACAACTTCAATTGAGTCTTTTGGCAATTGAATGATTATATGGTGATAAGTCATCAATTTGACGACTTTCTAACACCTTTTAAGCCTAAATTACATGCTTTTCCATTGATTTGATGGTACTCTCTTACTTAATGCCTATTTATGTTGGTAAAAGTAAAAAGAGAATATTGGGCAAGTTATTCAAGTCATCAAGATGCCAAATATGAAGGAAATAAGTCATCCGCTTTGCACCCGCTTTGCATCCGCTTCATATCTGCTTTGGAGTTGTTAGCCATCTGCTCTTTATCTGCTTTGGATCCGCTCAAGTAGATCAAGAATAAGGTGGCATTTTTGTAATTTTTATCAAATATAGAGTGGAGTTTAAAAGGCTTTTTTAGCTCATTTTTCAAGACCTAGTTTTTCATCTCTTAGCAAGATAGCCTCCCTTTTAGCTCTTAGCTTCTCTCTTCTCTTTTAGCACTTATCTTTTCATCTTTTGAGAATTTGTAATATGATTGAATGAAAAATACATGGTATTGATTCTCCTTTGAAGAATTATTGAAACCCCAAGTGTGGAATTACATTGTCTCTATCTCTCATGGATGAGGTTAATGATAACTTTGGTATATTCTTATCTCTTTTATTATGAATAGCTAAATTTCAATCTTGGGGTTATGCTTGCTTAGGTAGTCGTAGTGCATGGGTTTTAGCTAATTATTTTTCTAATTAGTTAGTTGTGATGAGTGTTGTATTTATTTCATGAATTAATTGAGAGTTGCAGGTTGCAAACTCTGACCACCCTATATCCCATGTCATTCTTGAAAGAGAGGACATGGGTGACAAATAAATGCAACCAATAACTTGATTTATTTCATTTAAGGATATCTCTTAGACATAAGGATGTCAATTGAGGCCATAGATGTGGATAATTTTCATACTTGTGAGGTGTTCGAAAGAATCCATTTGTTAAATTTGGTGTTGTAATTGAAATATTGACACTAATACATTGACATCTAGCCTACTAATACCCCGAAAATTTTTTTGTTGAAATTTTGTGCGTGAATGTGTTGGGTTCTATCTTCTAGAATGAATTATAAATTTTTTTCATACAGAATATATTATATTATTACCCACCATTGTGTAGAGTATTGAATAATCTTTCCAACGATATGTGGATCATCCGAAACGGATATCCGAGCGACGAGTTATGAACATTCCGATCGAACCATGAATAGTAGTGAACAATAAAACGTGCAGGAAAAAGTACCGAGGCCTGGCGTATTTTTGCTCCAAATTTAAATGATCATAACTCCTTGTACATAATGATCTGGGTGATCTACTATATATCAAAGGAAACCTCTGCGAGTCCTCTTTCCAATGAAATTAGTTTCATCTAATTTGTCTATCGGAGCAAAAAGTTATGGTTGATCTACTTCAGCCTACCAAAAGCAAATTT
>NW_025894403.1:0-1362 GCF_002878395.1 Capsicum annuum
CGGAATTTTATTTACTTATGTTGATATAAGATTTTACATGTTTTTCCATGGATTGGAAATATGATTTTATAGCTCATATTGTTATCCATGAAATATGAAATTTTGTAAATTGGTACATATATGATTTTGAAATGGAATTTTGTCCAAAATTACTTGGTTATGAATATACGATGATTTGAATTATTAAACCTTGATTTATACAAATATACGATTACTTCTTTATTATGACTTGATAATTGTTATCGAGAATCATGTGTCCCTACTATTCATTATTGTTTCAAGTGTCTTTAAAATGTGAGTTGGATTGTGAATTGAGGCGTGTTGATGTTGAAGTTGAAGGGCTATGATGAGCCTTGGCATTGTTTTGGTGTTATTGATGTTGTGGTGGTTTAAAAAGGTAATACATTTCGATGTTGGAAAATATTCTTAATTTGAGTCGAGTTAGGGATCCACAAATGATTATTTAATAATTTGAGAACGATACATGATTTTGGTCATCATTGTTAACCCTTGAGATATTTTGAAGTGGAATCCCTAACGCATTCTGATCTTGTCGGGGAGTAGTACTTAGCATCGAGAGGGAAATTTGGTATTTTCCCAAACCTATGTGCCACTGTAGGGTTGTTTGATGATGATATTATTGGCCGGAGAGCCCGATTGTGATTATTGCAGTTTTAAGGTCGTACTCCCTGGCAAAGAGTATGATGCTCCTGCCAACGGGGGTTTCAAACGTTGGTATTTCACGTAGGTCACGTGGGGTTGTCGGTTATAGGAAACTCCCCTGTCTATAAGAGTCATGTTTATTGAAATACCGAGTCACTCCAAGTTTTTATGTGGTAAGTCAAGTTGCCTATGATAATCTATAATGATTTATAAGGTTTTTCTCCTACATTTCCTATCTAAGGTGTTATGAGTTGCATGACTCAATGTCACTCAAGCCAGGGGTGTCATTATGGTCCGTATATACGTTTTTACAAAATTTATGATATTATTTATATTTTGCATGCGCCCCCACATACTCAGTACGTATTTTATACTGACCCACATATTTCTCTATGGGCTACATTCTTACCATAATGTAGGTTCAGGTACTCAGCCACAGCCGCGACAGTGATATTCGAGTGCCGCATCTACGTTCCTTCAGTGGTGAGTCCTCATGGTTCGAGGACCAAGTTGCTAGTTTTGCTGCCGTTGTTTTGTGATCCCTTTGGTCTGTTGAGTCAGTTGGGGGTTTGTCCCAATGGCTTATTGATTTTGCTGCGTAGAGGCTATGTTAGACTAGTGTATTATTGGGTTTGTTTGTGTATAGACACTACATATATGTACAGTCTAACGATATTCCATTCCATATGCGATGTGATA
>NW_025894404.1:0-1114 GCF_002878395.1 Capsicum annuum
TCCTCCATGATACATATATACAAGTATAAACTTAGGAGATTCTCGTGTACCCCACAAGTATATGGTCACCACGACCAACCCTCATGTCATCAAACATGAGTTTCTAGAGTCTGTCTATTAGACTCACACCTTCATGGTTTACTATCAAAACCCATCATTATTGCCCAAATAAAACCTTTAGCACATAACCAAACCACTAATTCCAGAGTTTATTACCAAGGCATTATGAATTGGTATCATCATACCGACTATAGCTTTCAAGCAATGTCGTTAGCCAATACTCAGGGGATTCCCATGTACCCCATAGAATTTCGAACCAATCAACACCATGTCCACCAAGGCCTTTCCAAACAATTTAATTCAATCAAATAATTTAGGTTTCCATTACCATATTATGCAATGCAAGGTTTTCAATAAGAGTCAAACTATGTGACAAAAACATTCTCATTGGCATTTTACCAAATATGTTGAGGGCATATAGTTTCCAAAAAAAAACCAAGAGCCAATTAACGATTCTCATGCAATCCACATGTTCAAAAAAACATTATAACATGAAAAATCATAAATACAACATAAGAAAACATCATCCAACCATTAGTAACCAAAACCCCCAAGATATATCTCAAAACTAACACAAACCCACAATAATGCCATGAAAACCATTAAGTAAAACATGATTTTAGTTTGAACTAACAATGAGGGAGGAGTAACATGCCTTGATACTAAAGAATATGGAGAGAAACCACCCTTGAAAACCTTAATTGACCACCTTAAAGAAACCCTAGTCTCTTTTTGAACGAAGAGCTTTGAGAGAGTTTTCAGAGCGTTTGATTTGGGAATAGTAGGTTAATGAAGTCCCAAGAGTGTTTTTAGTCTTGGGGTCAAAAGAAATTAAGAGGGGAAATATCCAGAATAACCCCAACTTAAAATGTAAAATTCCTACATATGGGTACGATTGGAACCCTTTACTTGTACCCACATCATACGAGTGGTACCCTCCACTCATGCCCAAGGCAGAAAGTTGGGTTCCATATTTTATCCAACATGTGACTCCCCTTGGCCAAATTATACCATCATCATATGACAAGTACCTACCTAGTCGTACCATTAGAAG
>NW_025894405.1:0-4241 GCF_002878395.1 Capsicum annuum
ATAGAAAAATTATAAATCATTCTCGAAGATAGGATCCAATACGTTTACGCATAAAATTTCGACGAAAAATTTTTCAGGGTATTACATATGCTCAACACTTAACTCTTCTCTTCATTTGGTAAGTGATGCAACTAATGTAAATCTTAGTTTCAAAGGGATTGAGGCAAGCATAACTTGCCATTGTGTGAAAAACGGCATCTAGGGTTTATAATGTTGCATTGTGCGAAAGAACTCAGGGCTTAGCTCAAGAAAACAACTCCATGCAATTCTAAAACAAAAATGGTTAGATAATCAAGACTAAAACTAAGCTGGAGGTTGTATTCTAAGCTGACGACATGTTTGATAAGTTATCACACGTGTGATGGCTATAAGTTATCACACGTGTGATGGCTTATCAAACTATGTTGTCACAAGCTGGGAAAAATAGGCATGTTCTGTTTAAGGCTGATGATATGCCTGATAAGCTATCACGAATGTGACGGCTTATCAGACTATGTCATCACAAGTTAGGAAAAGTAAGTCTATTCTGTTTAAGGCCGATGACACGCCTGATAAGCTATCACATTTGTGATGACTTATCAGAACATGTCATCACAACTTTGCTCCAATATAATTGTGAACCTCTTTTGAGGGATGTGGAATTATAATGACTGAATTTCTTGAGTTTTATGATCATTAATGCTAAGTGATTGCTTTCTTTTGCTATAGGTCTTATAATGGCACCCAAAGAAAAGAGCACCAAACCTACAAAGAAAGTAACAAAGGGGAGTGTACCTCAGAGACTCGTCGATGAGGGATCCAATTATGAGAAGGAGAGCCACTACTCAAGAAGAAAAGAAAAATAAAAGCCTGAAAGAGCCTTTCCTACCTCCACCAGTTGAGGTGGAGGAGAGTGAAGAAAATCATACTAAAGCAACACCACCACCTGACAGTACAACTTCTGAGCAGCCTGATTTTGAGCATTTTGAGTTTGGGGAGCCTAAGTCAGAGCATGCTGATTTTAAGCAACCTGAATCTGAGGGACCATTATCTAAGTCCCCTTCTGCTGAGTAACAGGATGATGAAGAATCTCTAATTCGGGGAACTATGGTTAAATACAAAAACCCCGAGGTTCGAGATAGTGCTAGGTGGAAAATTCCTAAGGTACATAAAATCTTTAATAATGGGCTTCTCAGAACTAAAAGAAGAACCGTTAAAAGGCCAATCTTTGAAGAACAGAAGATCATCACTACTGGGTTGAGTAAATACCCTGAAGTGGAGTAGAAATTCAGAGACTATGACTTGGGATGGACTACAAAAGGAGTAAGCTCATTTTTTCCTACACTAGTTTGGAATTTCTATGCAAACTATCAAGCACAACTAGAGAACATATGCAAAGAAGGAGAGAAATCAGCGGATCAACCTTTGTTGGATAAAGTTCCAGTACGGGGTGTGATGGTGGATCTCTTAGAAAAAACAATCAATAAATTTATTCAAGGCCTCGAATTCACTCCTCAGGCCACTTCACCTGCATTCTACACTCGGTTGAAGCATCATGCAAATCAACGGTCTTGGTTAGCCACTCTCATAGCTAAAGGAAAACCTGAATAACTAACCAACCCTAATGAAAGAATTTTCAAGGCCTCCCTAACTCAAGAGGTAAGATTTTGGTGGGTGTAGTGTGCACCCATTTGATGCCTACAGAGGGAGATAATATCATTGGAGATGATAGAGCAATATTGGTCGCAAGTCTTGTGGCTAAACTCAGTTTAAACTTTGGAGATATCATTGCTGAAGAGATGAAATTTGGGTCTCAAGACCCGACACGACATGTCCTTTCCCTTGTCTAATAATGAGGTTCTGTCAGGAAGCCAATGTACCTAAAGTTGCAAGGATAGACAATTAATTGCCTGCCAAGAAGACCCATAACCCCATCCGATATGATGAAAATCAGCTGAGGATGACACTTGATAGAGGAGCAGGGGTTGAAACAGATCTACCAATTATAGGTACCAGCTCTGTACCTAATATAGAGGTGCTGGATTCTGAACCTGTAGCACCAACATTCTTAACAATAGCAGAATCAGTGCCTAGAAATAAAACAAATCCATCAGTAGCCGTGTCTACCATAGAAATTGCCTTCAACTCGATGAATTTCAGGAGAATGGAAAAATAATCCAAGTGGTGTGAGGCTCAGCTGTAACTTTTTGCCAAATAATTTGCCTCTGCAGTAGACAAGAGGATTAAAGTCACATTGGAACCCTTTTGAGCCTTGCCTGGATGAGTTAGAAAATCATTTCAATACACGGGTATGAGAAATATCAAGCTCAGACCTTGCATAATTTAGAGCAGCCCTGGATAAGGTAAAGGCAGATGTTGGGGTATTACAGCAATACCAACTTATAGTGTCGGTAGATTTGGCTGTTGATGAGTCTGAAGATGAAATCCCATTGCTAGATCTCATAGGGGAACCAATGAAAAAAAAGAAGAGCAAGAGAAAAGGTAAAGATAAGAGAGAGAGGCCTGATAGCGATAAAGAAAGAAAAGCATAGAAAAGGTTGAGAAAGAAAGCTGAAAAAAGAAGACGAAGAAGGCGATGATCGAGTCCTTAGTTGACAATAAGAAATGGGAGGTAGCCATCTGAGAAAGAGTCGTAGGTGCCTCAACCAGTAAGCCTCCAATAACTATTGGGCTAGATGCGTCAGAACATAGAGAAACTCCCAATGGAGATAAGGCAGCTGAGAATACAACAGTAGGGTCAAGGAACCATGATCCCCGTGATTGATCAACTCCAGGTATCCCCTAACTCTTAGTTTAGTTTTTCTTTGATGTTAAGTTGAGGGTGTAGGGTGAGTTGTTGTAGTATTTTATAGCTGACTAGGAGAAATACAAGTACCTGAGGCAGTTAACATGGTTTTGTTATTTTGTGAACACCTCTCAAATGGTCTAATTCTTTAACTGTGTGATTTACATCTAATTATTACCACTGTGCATCTTTGTATGGTATTAGTTCCAGTGACTTGATAACCATTGCTAAACAATTGTATGAACTGAATGAGTACCAATTTGTGATATACTTTTGTACCATATGCATCTTACTTAGTTTCCTTTGTATATTGAATCCAGAACTTGCCCTGTTAGTCTTATCTAGGTTGAAGGATAGGGGTTAGGAAAGGATCATAGGCCATTTTGATGTTAGCCCACTTTAGCCTAAATAACCTTCCCTGTATGCATAATATCCCTTGATCCATGTTTTGAGCTTGAATAGCCTATTTCTTTTTATGACACCTATCACCGTCCCATTTATATCATAATAAACCTATTTTGGCCCTGGTCCTCCTTGGGCATTGTGCACCTTGACTTAGGCAAATAGCCTAAGTTGAGGGTGGATATCATAGGGGTGCATGATGTAAAATGAGTATTAAGAAAGGTAGAATAAAAGAAAAAAATAAAAAGCTGGGTGCGGTGGAAAAGAACAAGAAAAGAAAAGTTGTGAATAAAAAGAAGTGATTGTAGAAAGAACCACACCTATCCTGAATATGAGTGATCAAAAATATAGAAGAATAGAAAAAGGCTAATAAGTGAGACCCCAAAAGCTAGTGTAGTGTCAAGGAGGCTTAGTCACTTTAAATATCATCGAGTATCATACCAGCCCCTAGCCTACATTACAAGCTAAAGAGAAGACCTACAGTGATCCTATCTGACCTATCTAGAAATCTTGGTAATGAAAATAAGGGCAAGCCTATGGTATTCGACATACAGTGATTGGAACCTCATTTTGAGAGTGAGTGTCATTTGATTCTCCCTACGGTGACATAGGTGATGTCTTATATAAGTGAAATGGGACTTCTTTGTGGTGAGGGCACACTGGTTACATTGCTAAGTGCTAACTTGTTTGGATAGTGTAGTCTTTGTCCATGCATGGATATTGGTTCTGAATTAATGCCAAATCTTGATTCTTGTGTGTCACATTGTTGTTCTCCAATAACATACACAATTTATTTTAAATTGATTGATCTTGGAGATGGTGAAGATGTTTTGAGATAATATGGATGGTTGACTGTTGAATGTGCATTGTATCCTCTTGGTTGTGTTTTAGTTGCTTGAGGACAAGTAATTATTTTAAGTTGAGGGTGCTGATGTGTGAGCAGATGCTAACACATGTGAGGATTTTAACTGAGAATAATTGCAAAGTCTTAAGAAACTTTTGTTGTTTTTGATTATTTTCTCTTCGATATTGCCGTAAAAGTTGAGATACAAGA
>NW_025894406.1:0-2445 GCF_002878395.1 Capsicum annuum
CCAATACCAAATAAGATACTAAAAATAAGACAAATACAAGGATATAATTATTTTAGTAAATTTGATTGTAAATCAGGATTTTACCACATAAAGTTAGATGAAAATTCTAAGGAATTAACCGCATTTACGGTACCACAAGGATTTTATGAATGGAACGTATTACCATTTGGATATAAAAATGCACCAGGTAGATACCAACAATTTATGGATAATTATTTTTAACAATTACCTAATTGTATAGTATTCATAGATGATATACTACTATATATAAAAACTAAAGAGGAACATTTAAAATTATTAGAACAATTTACAGATATAATAGAAAAATCGGAAATAAGTTTAAGTGAAAAGAAAACCAAAATTATGAAAAACCGGATAGAGTTTTTAGGAATACAAATAAATAAAGTGGAGTAAAAATGCAACAACATATAGTACTAAAAATAAATTCAAAAAAGAATTAGATACAAAAAAAGAAATTACAATCATTTTTAGGATTACTAAACCAAGTAAGAGAACATATACCAAAATTAGCAGAAAACCTAAAGCCTTTACAGAAAAAATTTAAAAAGGATATAGAATATAATTACAACGAAGAAGATAAAAAACAAGTTCAGAAAATAAAAATACTTTGTAAAGATTCACCAAAATTACAATTTTCAGACGAAAATAAAAAATTTATATATATAGTAGAAGCCGATGCTAGTGAATATAGTTAAGAAGGAGTACTTAAATATAGATATGAAGAAGAAAAATAGAACATCATTGTAGATACTACTCAAGTACGTTTAATGAAACAGAAATAAAATGGAAAATAAATACAAAAGAATTATGTTCATTATATAAATGGTTATTAGCATTTGAGCCATATATTGTATACAACAAATTTATTGTACGAACAGATAATACACAGGTACGTTGGTGGTTAACAAAGAAAATATAAAATTCAGTTACAACGAAAGAAATTCGGAGACTAGTATTGAATATATTAAATTTTACATTTACAATTGAAGTAATTAGTACTAACAAAAATGTTATTATAGATTACATATCAAGACAAAGCTACAGAGACTGATATAATAGAAGATGATGCTTCAGAAAAAATACTCAAAACCCTAACCACGCTTTCAATGAAAGTGAACAGTATGGGTAATGAAATAGAAAAGCTAAATACTAATGAAGTTAAACTGAAGTCTAAAGTTATGAATCAGCTAACTCAGCAGTGTGCAGAGCTATGTCGATCGAAAGACAATAAAATTTCAGAGCTAAAAGGAGACATTGGGACACGCCATAAAACCCATAACATTTATCAATCTACAATTGCAGGTACAAGCAAAGGAGTTAGTGGACAAAGATACCAGAACATGAATAAGATATTTGAAAAACCATTTATACCAAAAACACAAAAAGACCTCTTGTACATACCCCTACAAATTACCACATATCGAAAAAGTTTGAACCAAGATAAGAAAATCTATAACCATTTAACCCGAGCATACATAAAAAATATCCACAAAATACAGACTTATCTAAACCTTAAACCCAGAGCCACAGATATCCAAGAACCAAACACAAACTACATAACCCAAAAATTGCAAGGTCACAACAAGTTAATCGTACTACCTAAAACCAACCCAACCTTAGTTAAAACTTATTTCAGTTATGGATTATTAAATACCGTATATACCCAAGATGGAGATGGACTATCAGCTATACTAGAATTACACAGAGCATTCACCATTTATAAAAGAATAACCAAAGGGAATTTATTTTTTATAAAGTTTTATACTGCACCAGCAGAGATATTATATGATGAGATCAATCCAGTTATACAAATTGTAAAAATAGGATTAACCAGAGATATGATTATATCGGAAGATATTGTTCAGCAGCCAGAGATACCTGAAATCGAGATACCTAATTTTTATGCAAATAAACGACTTATTGGAATAGCTACGATTCTACAAGAATTAGCAAATAATTATATCAATAGAAACCCAATATAGAGCTATTATTCAAGAGATCATCAAATGATTTATTAAAATTCAAGAGAGCTACTACAAAAAAATATGGAAGATGCTAGACAATGGATTCTGACATTACTCAACCCAGTGAAACAACCAACTGCAAGAGAGATTAGGGAAGGATTTATTTCAGAAGAATTATTAACAAGATATTGCAAGATAATTGGACACAAAAATCCAGACCATCAATGTTCGAGATGTAATGGAGAAGATAATATTATCCCGGAAGTTCAACTGGAATAAGTTAAGAACGCCGGCTGGAAGATAGAAAAAAGATAAGAAGCAGCGGAGTAATAATGGAATAAAGACAAAAAACAAGATAATAAAAGATAGAAAATGACATGTATAGTTTTGAAATTTTATTATGTAAATTGTTTAGTTTTTGACTTTTTGGCCAAAGTGCCATTATTGGTTTTTTGTTTTT
>NW_025894407.1:0-2305 GCF_002878395.1 Capsicum annuum
GAGACACGAAATAAGAAAATATATACTAAGACATTAGACCTAGTGCACCCACCTAGTAATAACCTACACTCCCATAACAAGTACCCTATAAACACGGACCTAGGCTTACTAACCCGGCTATACCAGACTCTCCAGACTGCAAGCTATAATGCACACACCTGCATTAGCCTTCTACCCTCATCCGCGACCTCTACACCTTCCTATCTAGGGTGGAGCTACTCTATGTCATGTCTAATCACCTCCCTCTAGTATTTCTTTGGCCTACCTCTATCTCTCTTGAAGCCATCTAAAGCAAGCCTCTTACACCTTCGGACTGGGGCATCTGCACTTCTCCTCATCATATGCCAAAACCATTGCAGTCTTCCTTCCCACAACTTGTTTTCCACTGAAGCCACTCCCACCTTCTCCCAAATAGTCTCATTTCTTACTCTGTTACCTCTAGTAAGCCCACACATCCAACGCAACATTCTCATTTCCGCCACCTTCAATTTTTGGATGTGTGAGTGCTTGACTGGCTAACACTCCACACCATACAACATGGCCGACCGAACTGCTATTCTATAGAATTTACCTTTAACCTTAAGGGGCACCTTCTTATCACATAACACTCCCGAGGCTAGCCTCGACTTCATCCAACCTGCTCCAATACATTTGGAGACATCCTCATCAATCTCATTATTTCCCTAAATCGTAGACCCAAGATACTTAAAACTTTTTGTCTTACAGATATACTGGGAGTCCAAACTCACCACCCCTTCGTCCTCCTGTCTTAAGTCACTAAACTTAGATTCCAAATACTCAGTTTTGGACCTACTCAACCTAAACCCCTTAAACTCAAGGGTTTGCCTCCAAACCTCTAATTTTCCATTCACATCCCCTCGTATCTCATCAATCAGCACCACATCATCCTCAAATAACATACACTAAGGCACCTCGCCTTGAATGCTCTACATCAACACGTCCACCACAAATGCAAAAAGGAACGAACTAAGAGTCAATCCCTGATGCAATTCTGTCTTAATCAAAAACTGCTCTGATTTTCCTCCTGCCGTTCTTACCAGGGTCTTCCCTCCATCGTACATGTCCTTAATAGCTCTGATGTACGCTACCGGGACCCCTCTCACCTCTAAGCACCTCCAAAGAACCTCTATCGGGACTTTATCATACGCATTTTCTAGGTCGATAAACACCATGTGTAAATTCTTCTTTCTTTCTCTATTCTGCTCCACTAATCTCCTCACCTGGTGGATTGCCTCTGTCGTTAAGCGACCAGGCATAAATTCAAACCGATTCTCCAAAATAGACACAACCCTCCTTAACCTTCGCTCGATCACTCTCTCCCAAATCTTCATAGTGTGACTCAACAGCTTAATACCCCTATAGTTATGGCAGCTCTCAATGTCACCCATTAGTTCAATTGTAATTTTAATGAATTACATAGTAATTAATGTTCAACGAAGTGTATTTGTCCTGAATAGAACTATCAATTGACTAATTTGATGTAAATGAGTCATTAAACCATTATTAATAATAAATAAATAAATTAATTTATCTATTATTAGTTGTCAATTAATAAATTGCAATTTTAATGAATTACATCGTAATTAACGATCAACTATGTGTATTCGTCCTGAATAGTGTGATCAATTGGAAAATTTGATGTGATAATGATTCATGTTAAACCATTATTAGTAATAAATAAATTGATTTAACTAAAATTAGTTTTCAATTAATAAGTCCAATTGCAATTTTAATGAATTACATTGCAATTATTGATCAACTACGTGTATTTGTCCAGAATAGAGTGATCAATTGACTAATTTGATATAAAATGATTCAGATTAAACCATTATTAGTAATAAATAAATTGATTTAACTGAAATTAACTTTCAATTAATAGGTTCAATTGCAACTTTAATGAATTTCATAGTAATTACATGATCAACTTAGTGTATTCGTCCTGAATAGAGTGATCAATTGACTAATTTGATGTGAAATAATTCATATGAAACCATTATTAGTAATAAATAAATTGATTTAAATATAATTATCTTTTAATAAATAAGTTCAATTACAATTTTAATTAATTTCATAGTAATTACAAGTCCAATTAAGTGTATAACCTATTACAACACATTATAATCTGTTGCAACAAATGCCTATATTTGTTTGATAATTTTCAGCAAATGAGACATTTTTTGCAACAGATAATGCATCCGTTGCAAACAATGTCTTTATTTGTTTGATTATTTCTAATAGATGAGTCATTTGTTGCAACATGTTAGTCATCTGTTACAACAGATGT
>NW_025894408.1:0-6776 GCF_002878395.1 Capsicum annuum
TTTTTTCGGGGTATTACATATGAACTGTAAACTACCACAAAATAACAACATAATAGATATATGACGATAATACAATTAAACCTAACTTTTACCTAAAAAAAAATTTCAAAGTCGACTCATATTCATCTATCATCTGTAAATTAAAATAAAATAACAAGATAATAAAGATATCAAAACAATACAATTAAATCTAACCTTTACACAAGAAATTCTTCAAAGTCAACTGATATTCATCTACGACCTATAAACTATAAAAAAATAATATACTAGTGACCACAAAGCTTCGATTTTGATCTAACTAATTCTTGTCTGAGTGAGAATTTTGACCCTAAAGAATGATTTTGAATGAAAACAAAGAAGATATAGAATTCTATTATGCAGACAAAACGGTGAAGAAGTTGAGGGTTAGAAAATTAAGCATCCACCAATCTAGACATGCAATTGAATCAAGTTAGATGAGCATCAATCATATTCTCCCAATAGCCAAATCGGTTTGTTCTCTATTTTAACGTACGTCTCAATATTTATAGAAGTATTTCTTAAATAGAGTCCAATTTTAGGAGTATTTTTCTAATTGAACAGTAGAAAGAAAAATAATAATTAATTCTCCTACCATATATTTTAGGAGTCCCATATATTTTAGAAAGTCTAGTAGAAAGAAAAATATTAATTAATTCTTCTACCATATATTTAAGGAGTCCCATATATTTCAGGAAGTTTAGTTAATATAACAAAAAATAATAAATTAAAAAAATAATAAAAAGACAGTTTTATCTAAAGAAAATCTTTTTATGAATGGCAAAAAGTTCAAATTATTTTTCTAAAGGTCTTCACACTTTTAATATATTATAGATATAGATATAGATATAGATATAGATTATAGATTATAGATTATAAATTTATGGTCAAACACAACTCCAACTCCAATTTCAACTTCAACTCCAACTCCAACTCCGAAAAATTACGATTTTCATGGTCAAACAGGACCTAGATAATGAAGTTTTACGTCTGAGAGTCCTGAGAGGAGAGGGAGGATAAAACACTTTCCGACAAACATGACTCTGTATTAAGGAGATTCAAACTCAACCTTCTTGGTAATGCTCAAAATACAAACAACCTCCGTAACTAATATTAACAATCAAAGCTGCCATAGTGTTTTTTTCAATTAGAAAAAATATATAGACAGACAATCAACATTATTAAAAAAGGAAGTGTTATCAGTAGCACTGTTCATTTGTTTGTTCATTAAACTGTATGTCTGTATCTAAGAACCTAACTATTTGTCATACAAATATAACTACAGTACGTGAAAATAAGATGTATTTACTCGAATATTGAATATTGTTCAAATAGAAAATATAAGAAAGATCATATATTAGCAGAGGTCATTTTTGTACTTACAACAACAACAAACCCAGTATATTCCCACATAGTGAGGTCTGGGGAGGGTAGAGTGTATGCAGTCTATACCACTACCTCTAACGAGGTAAAGAGACTGTTTTCGATAGACCCCCGACTCAAGATTCATTTTTGTACTTGATACAATGAATTAAAAAGAAAAGAAAAATAACATTTAGACATATTTCATCATATTTATCTATAATAATATATTCTCCTAAAGATCGATGCTAGGTATAATTTGAAACATGAAAATTAAGCTCTAACCAAAAAATAAATTATAAAAAAAAAAGATAAAATAGAAAAAAGACAAATAATGTGACTTTTCGAATGACCAACTTACATAACATAAATAAGTGAAAGAGCAAAGAAAGACGGAACGAGAATTTTCATCTCACTTACGAGACATGTAAATCAATGAAAATGTTATTTAAAACCACCAACAATTGCCTAATAACTAAATATTAAAAGAGAAGCTTCTGAAAATCATGAAATTTTTAATTACAACTTATGTTGCTAAAAGACCAACTTTATGAAAAGATAGATTTCTAATCTCCATGAAGAGTTTCAACATCCTTTTTCTTGATTGCAAGCTTCGTAAGAAATTTTAATAATTTTACACATTTTTTTCCTTGTAAAAAAAGCAAATAAATATAGTTAAAATACTAATGGATCAAATAATGCTAATAGAGAGACAAATGAAAAGTTTCAATGGACATTGAATTAATGGTGACATAAAAGTTTTAAAATTAAGTATAGGTAACTTAAATTTTAATTATTGAGTGTGGTGACAATTTTTAGATTAAGGATATAGGAACTAAATTTCATATTTCGAAGTTTTGAGACTTACACTTTGGTTCATGTATATAAAATGCTAAAACTAAAAAAATGGGGGGAAATCACGCTTCTTCTTCTCCTTTTTCTCTCTCTTCGCATTTTTTTTCTTCCATTGTTGTTGTTGCTTTTGCAACTACTTTTCTTCTTCTTCTTTTTTATCGTCATCATTTTCTATTGCTGCTTATTATTACATTATTGTTGTTGTTATTGTTGCCGCTACTATTGCTTTTGGACCAAATTTTTAGAGTCAATTTTATTCGTATATCAATGGGCATTACTTATAGGTGATTTTGGTAAGTAAAATTAATGATTATTTGTT
This sequence comes from Capsicum annuum, assembly GCF_002878395.1. Classification (NCBI taxonomy): domain Eukaryota; kingdom Viridiplantae; phylum Streptophyta; class Magnoliopsida; order Solanales; family Solanaceae; genus Capsicum; species Capsicum annuum. Next base: position 2,555 of record NW_025894408.1, read on the forward strand.
TAATTTCTCATCTTGTATATATGTTTCTTTTTCAGCAATTTTCACTAGCGTATCCAACAACTATTGTATATGAATACAACAACTGGTGGATTGTTTCAACTACTGTTAAAGTATTTCTAATAGATGAGTCATCTGTTACAATACAATAAATGACTTACTTGTTGGATTGAGCTACTGGCTCTGAACATGCACTCAACAGATAGGTTATTTGTTGCAACAAATTCATATCTGTTGGAACAATAATAATGCATATAATTTTGTTGTTGTACATAGCCTTTCAACTTTACTATTCTATCATTATTAATATTTTAAAATAAATTTATTTAGGTACCATTAATGGAGGATTCGATAACAATTGGTGTTGATTGTTATAGTGACGTTGTTATAAAAAAAATATATCAAAGTACATCAATTCGTGGAATAAGTTATTGGCCCATCAATAGTCAATTCCAAGTTCAGTATCATCAATCATAGTGATGTTGTCATGGTTGATCTTTAGGGAAAAACTTATATATGTAGAGTTTTTGGCTTGGACAAAATACTTTGTTCACATGCTATGGCAGCGCTCCGAGCCCAATATAACGCAAAGTTTGATAATAAGATTAATGAGTAATCATCTCTATATTCCTTGGTGGAAAAATACATAATTATATATTGTGAGGATATTTGTCCAGTGCCTCCTGAAGAATCGTGGATTGTTCATGTAGGATTATGGAGAGAAAAATACCTCTTTCATATATTGACCCAAACAAATCGAAAAGAAGGCGAATGAAGAGTGATCAGGTGACTAATTTGATGTGAAATGCTTCTTATTAAATCATGATCAGTAATAAATAAATTAATTCAATTATAATTACATTTTAATTTATAAGTTCAATTGCAATCTAAATGAATTGTATAGTAATTACATGATCAAGTGTATAGTCTGTTGTAACAAAAGTTTATATTTATTTGATAATTTTCCACAGATGGGTCATCTGTTGCTACAGATATCTATATCTATTTCATAAGTTCCAACAGATGAGTCATTTATATCAACAGGTTAGTAATCGATTGCAATATATGCCTATATCTGCTTAATAATTGCATACCTCTTGAAGGCCTATTTTGATCTCTTCCAACAGATACGGATGAGTAATCTGTTAGAAAAATTAAACCTCTTAAAGACCTATTTTAACTTCTTCCAATAGGTTAGTCATTTGTTGCAACAGATGAGTCATCTGTTGGGAAAAATCAAACAACTAGCAAGACCAGTTTTGATTTCTTCCAACATGTTAGTCATTTGTTGCAACAGATGTCTATATCTGTTTGATTATTTCCAACAGATGAGTCGGCTGTTGCAAGAGGTTAGTCATTTATTGCAAAATATATCTATATGTGTTAACTAATTTTATATGAAATGATTCTTATTAAATTATTATTAGTAATAAATAAATTAATTTAACTATAATTATCTTTCAGTTAATTAGTTCAATTACAATTTTAATTAATTTCAGAGTAACTATATGATTAACTAAGTGTATTCGTCCTGAATAGAGTTATCAATTGACTAATTTGATGTGAAATGATTCATTAAATCATTATTAGTAATAAATAAATAAATTGATTTAACTAACATTATCTGTTAATTAATAAGTTCAATTGCAATTTTAATGAATTATATAGTAATTAACAATCAACTAAGTGTATTCATCCTGAATAGAGTGATCAATTGACTACATTGATCTGATAATGATTCATATTAAACCATTATTAGTAACTAGTTTAACCGCACGTGTCTCGGCACGTGTAACATTTTATTATTTAAAATTAAATAATTTGTCTATTGCGGAGATTTTTAATAAAATGTACAAGTTCAAATCACTTTTCGAAAATATTTCACACTTTAATATAATAATATAAATATAAACATATACACATATATGTTTTACCAATTCTAAGTGATTGATAGATCATCACTTTTGCATTTGCGTACCTCTTTCCCTTGTTGCTACGGGCTAAGAGAGACCCATCAATTTGAACCATATTTGTGTTATGATTATTTTTATTTTTTTTAATTTAAAATTTTTCGTTATTTTTAAAGTCAAATATTTACAAAATCATTGATTACATTCTTATTGCGTACTTAAAACTTTTAAAAATCTGGTACTTCTTAAATTTTTCTTATTGTAATAGTTTTATATTTTTTTTAGACTTTTTAAATCTTTTTAAAATCAAATTTAGTTGATTTAGAATTTTTAAACTAGTGAAAAAGGTATCAGTTGTCATTAATTTTGATGACTTCTAATAAATAAATGTTTTACCATAAATATGCTTAAATAATTTTCAACTCTTAAATTAGAAAAACATATTTAAATTCTAATAAGGAAAGGTTTACCATGAATATATCTAATTAATTTTTAACTCTTAAATATTAGAAGAAAATTGTGAAAAGACGATTTTTTCTAAAGCAAAGACTTTTAATGAAGGGCAAAAAGTTCAAACAATATTTTTAAAGTCCTTCACACTTTTAATATATTATAGATAAATAAATTGATTTAACTAAAATTAGTTTTCAATTAACAAATTCAATTACAATTTTAATGAATTACATAATAATTGATGATCAACACAGTGTATTCATTCTGAATAGAGTGATCAATTGACTAATTTGATGTGAATTGATTCTTATTAAATTATTATTAGTAATAAATAAATTAATTTAACTAAAATTATCTTTCAACTGATAAGTCAATTGCAATTTTAATGAATTACATAGTAATTAATGATCAACTAAGTACATTCGTTTGAATAGAGTGATCAACTGACTAAATTGATGTGAAATGATTCATATTAAACCATTATTAGTAATAAATAAATTTATTTAACTAAAATTAGTTTTCAATTAATAAGTTCAATTATAATATTAATGAATTACATAGTAATTAGTGATCAACTAAGTGTATTCGTCCTGAATAGAATGATCAATTTATTACTTTGATGAAAATGATTCATATTAAATCATTATTAGAAATAAATAAATTGATTTAACTATAATTATATTTTAATTAATTAGTTCAATTATAATTTTAATTAATTTCATAGTAATTATATGATCAACTAATTGTATTCGTTTGAATAGAGTGATCAATTGACTAATTTGATGTGAAATAATTCATTAACCCATTATTTGTAGTAAATAAATAAATTGATTTAACTAACATTAGCTGTCAATTAACAAGTTCAATTGCAATTTTAATGAATTACATAGAAATTAACCATCAACTAAGTGTATTCGTCCTGAATAGAGTGATCAGTTAACCAATTTGATGCGATAATGATTCATATTCAACCATAACTAGTAATAAATAAATTGATTTAACTAAAATTGATTTTCAATTAATAAGTTCAATTAAAATTTTAATGAATTACATAGTAATTAATGATCAACTATGTGTATTCGTTCTGGATTGAGTGATTAATTGACTAATTTGATGTGAAAAGATTCAGATTAAACCATTATTAGTAATAAATAAATTGATTTAGCTAAAATTAGCTTTCAATTAATATGTTCAATTGCAATTTTAATGAATTACATAGTAATTAGTGATCAACTAAGTGTATTCATTATAAATAGAGTGATCAATTAAATGATTTGATGTGAAATGATTCATATTAAATCATTATTAGTAATAAATAAATTGATTTAACTAAAATTAGCTTTCAATTAATTTGTTCAATTGCAATTTTCATGAATTATAGAGTAATTAATGATCAACTAAGTATATTCGTTCTGAGTAGAGTGATCAAAGGACAGCCCGGTGCACTAAAGCTACCGATATGTGCGGTGTTCAAGAAAGGGCCCCACCACAAGGGTGTATTGTACGCAACCTTACCTTGCATTTCTGAATAGAGTGATCAATTGACTAATTTGATGGGAAATGATTCATATTAAACCATTATTACTAATAAATAAATTGATTTAACTAAAATTAGTTTTCAATTAATTAGTTCAACAGCAACAACAACAACATACATAGTGTATTCCCATAAGAGTGGGGTCTGGAGAGGGTAAGATGTACGCAGTCCATACCGCTACCTCCGAGAAAGTAGAGAGGCTGTTTCCGATAGACCCTTGACTCAAAGTAGAGAACAGTAAACAAGGGATGGAAAACATAATAGAAAATTAGGAATTAGAAATAATAAAATATACATCAGAGAAATACGAAATACGAGACATAAT
>NW_025894409.1:0-1380 GCF_002878395.1 Capsicum annuum
ATTTGACTTTAAAAATAAGGAAAGATTGTAAATATATATATATATATATATATATATATATATATATATAATATTCTAACACAAATATGATTCAAGTTATTGTGTCTCTCTTAGCTTGTGGCAACAAGCAAAAAAAGTACTATATGACAAACGAAAAAGTAATGATTCATTAACCACTTGAAACTTTTGGTGGTAAAACATATGTGTATATTTATGCTTACATTATTATATTAAAGTGTGAAAGATTTTTGAAAAGTGATTTGAACTTTTACACTTTATTAAAAACTACGTTTAGGCAAAATCATTTAATTTTAAATAATCAAATACTAAATGTGCGAGGCACATGCGGTTAAACTAGTATATATTAAAAGTGTGAAGGGTCTTAAAAATATTGTTTGAACATTTTGCTCTTCACTAAAAGTCTCTCTTTAGACAAAATTATTTTTTTTTCTATTTTCTTTAAATTATTATTTAATTATATTTATGATATTGAATCCTAAAATATATGGAATGAGAATTTAAAAATTATAGTAAGACTTTTCCTAGAATTAAGAGACCTAAAATAGTACTTGAATTTTTTATTTTATTTTATTTTGCAAAAAGCACATGTTTTCAAGTTTTAACTTGTATAAGTTTCCTTATTTTAAGGAAGGTATGTACAGGAAACCTAAAGTCTATTATAACTAAAATCTTGCAGTTAAAGATTCATTTAGGTTTAAACCTATTACATATTTCGACAGAGAAAGAAATAACAAAATTAATATATACTATTTTAAATTATTATTTAAGTATTTTTATTATATTAATTTAAATCTTTGAATTTCTAAAAAAAAATTAAGAAGTTCAAAAATATATGTTAAGAGATATAAAGAAAATTATTGTAGAGTCCGAAATATATATCAGAAGGAGATAGTTTCAACTATAAATATCATTATACAATCATCGATTTTCAATTTAGTTAAATATTAGGTATGAATGATTTTGTTTAATGTTAAAAGTTGATTTTTGGTTTGGTTTGACGGAAAATCTATCTTAAATAAGATGAAAGGGTTATTCAAACGGCTTCGTATTGGATCAAGCAATGTAATGGTCTAATCACGTATCGGATATCAAATAAATTTACATAACTTCTCTACGAACTACAATACTTATGTTATCTTAGTGTTATTGTGGTTCATATTTTTATGCAACAACGATTTATGATATTTCAATACTCTAATTTCTAGCTATATACATCGGCAAATTAAAGATTAAAACTTAATGAGTTTATTCTTAACTCTGTTAACTTTACATAATTTACATCTCATTGATCAATCTACTTTTTGTGCCATTATTGCAGATATTGAACTTTTTAAAGGTAATTAATTTATTCATATATAA
>NW_025894410.1:0-1233 GCF_002878395.1 Capsicum annuum
AATAATTCATAAAAATCATAATAGTTTTCATCCAATAGAAATCAATCATAATTATTTTTTACCATAATATGAAAAAAGAAATGATATTAAATATTTAAATAATCAAAAAAATAGTTTATTGTTAAAAAATAATAGCTTTTTGTTGTAAGAAATTAAGGAGGGTAGTTCTTAAGATGCCACTTGGCATAAATTAAGCCTAGACTATCCTCCTTTATTATATATATAGATAGATATGAAAAAAGAAATGATATTAAATATTTAAATAATCAACAAAATAGTTTATTGTTAAAAAATGATAGTTTTTTTGTTGTAAGAAATTAAGGAGGGTAGTTCTTAAGAGGCCACTTGGCATAAATTAAGGATAGACTATCCTCCTTTATTATATATATAGAGATAGATAGGAAATAATATAAAATAAAATAATATGAAATCATAATAATTTTCATCAAATAGAAATGAATCATAATTGTTTATACCATAATATGAAATAATATTAATAAATAATTAAATAATCCATAAAAATCGTAATAGTTTTCATCCAATAGAAATCAATCTTAATTGTTTTTTACCATAATATGAAAAAAGAAATGATATTAAATATTTAAATAATCAACAAAATAGTTTAATATTAAAAATTATATATATATATAGAGAGAGAGAGAGAGAGAGATATAGATATGAAAAAAGAAATGATATTAAATATTTAAATAATCAACAAAATAGTTTATTGTTAAAAAATGATAATTTTTTGTTGAATTTAAGGAGGGTATTTCTTAAGATGTCCCTTGGCATAAATTAAGGCTAGATTATCCTTCTTTATTATATATAGAGATAGAAAATAATATAAAATAAAATAATATGAAATCATAATAGTTTACATCAAATAGAAATGAATCATAATTGTTTACACCACAATATACAACAATATTAATAAATAATTAATTAATCCATAAAAATCATCATAGTTTTCATCTAATAGAAATCAATCTTAATTGTTTTTACCATTATATGAAAAAAGAAATGATATTAAATGTTTAAATAAGCAACAAAATAGTTTATTGTTAAAAAAATGATAGTTTTTTTTGTTGTAAGAATTTAAGGAGGGTAGTTCTTAAGATGCTACTTAGTATAAATTAAGGCTAGACTATCCTTCTTTATTATTTATATAAATATGAAAAAAGAAATGATATTAAATATTTAAATAATCAACAAAATAGTTTATTGTTAAAAAAT
>NW_025894411.1:0-1637 GCF_002878395.1 Capsicum annuum
TACGACAAAGTCCCCAAGGAGGTGCTTTGGAGATGCTTGGAGGTGAGTGGAGTCCCGGTGGCATATATCAGAGCAATTAAGGACATGTATGATGGAGCTAAAACTCAGATGAGGACGGCTGGAGGAGACTCAGAGCATTTCACTGTCTTGACAGGATTGCATCAGGGATCTACTCTTAGTCCCTTTTTGTTTGCTTTGGTGATGGATGTGTTGACACGGCATATTCAAGGGGAGGTGCCTTGGTGTATGCTTTTTGCAGATGATGTTGTTTTGATTGATGAGACGCGAGGGGGTGTGAATGATAAATTAGAGGTGTGGAGACAAACTCTTGAGTCTAAAGGTTCAAGTTGAGTAGGAGCAAGACAGAGTATTTGGAATGCAAGTTTAATGACGTGAGGCTGGAGAATGAGGTGGTAGTGAAGTTGGAATTAGAGGTGGTATGTAAGAGGGATAGTTTCAAGTATCTTGGGTCCGTGATTCAGGGTAACAGTGAGATTGACGAGGATGTCTCGCACCGTATTGGGGCGGGATGGATGAAGTAGAAGCTCGCATCGGGGGTGTTGTGTGATAAGAAGGTGCTGCCCAAGCTTAAAGGCAAATTCTACAGGGTGGTAGTCCATCCAGCCATGTTGTATAGAGCGGAGTGTTGGCCAGTTAAGAACTCCCACATCCAAAAAATGAAGGTGGCGGAAATGCGGATGTTGCGTTGGATATGTGGGCTGACTAGGGGGGATAGAATTTGGAATGAGACTATCAGGGAGAAGGTTGGTGTGACTCCAGTGGAGTATAAGATGCGAGAAGTCTAATTGAGATGGTTCGGACACGTGATGAGAAGGGGCATGGATGCCCCGGTTCGTAGGTGTGAGAGGCTAGCTTTGGATGGTTTTAGGCGGCGTAGGAGTAGGCCGAAGAAGTACTGGGGAGAGGTGATTAGGCGGGACATGGAGCAGTTACAGCTCACTGAGGACATGACCCTAGATAGGAAGATCTGGAGGACGCGAATTAGGGCGGAAGGCTAGGGTCAGTTTGGATCGCTAGTGTAGGGAATTACTTGGTGGGGGTATTATTCTTGTTATGATACCTTGCTTCATGTTTTATTACGAATCTGTTTGCTTTTCTCTGTTTTCTATTACTTGTGGGTGTCGTATTTGTGTTATGCCATTTTGTTCCATGCCTTACTATGTATTTGTGTAGTATTTTGTGTCTCGATCCGGGGGTCTATCGGAAACAGCCTTCTACTTCTTTAGAGGTAGAGGTATGGACTGCGTACATCTTACCATCCCCAGACCTTACTATGTGGGAATACACTGGGTTTGTTGTTGTTGTTGTTGCTTTTTAAATTTTTTCACACCCTTCATAAAATATCTGGCTCCGCCACTGTTTGTTCCTATGACCTTTGTGTTCCTATGGATAAGGTAAAGAAGAGGAAAAAGAGCTCCTCAACAAGCTGATTCATTGTCTGCCATATATAAGTAAGTAAAATTAACTTATTGGAGGAACATGACATACCATTTTCGCCCCACACAACTCTAAAGAAAATAAAGCAAGACTTGGTTGACTTGCACAACTCTTTGTCTGATTAGGGGAATGTATGAACCATATTTACAATTCTAATTGAAACGTGAAAGACTTGGTGA
>NW_025894412.1:0-1269 GCF_002878395.1 Capsicum annuum
ATTGTTGAAAACCATGCTTAGTATGAGATCCCTACTTATGATATTATAAATTATGGACCCTACTCTTATGATCAAGTCAGTCATGTGTGTCAGTTTCCTTCCATCGAGTCCTGGGGGTACTTGTACCCAAAAACTATAGCTGTGTGCCTAGATCCATGTCATTTTTCACGATATCCAAACTCAAGCTATGATTCCATAGACTTAAAACCTCATGATCTTAGTCAGTTGTCAGATATTAATAACATTCTGCCAGTCAACGGAATTCAGTAAGGTTAAGTCATGCACAGTCAGTTATTCATGTCCAGTCCCTCCAGATGGGAGTAGAGGTTAGCACTGAGTGAACCCAAGTATGGAAACTCACCCGCCAGTTCAAGGTATGATTCTTAGTAGCAATCCTTATGTTCCAGAACTACGTAGCCAGCGTAGGTTGAGACATCTTAACCCATTAGATTAGGGTTGATGAGGTGGATTAACCCGTCAGTTTAGGGTTCCCACAGTTCTCATTGAGTACCCACTAGATAAGGGTCACTCACAGGCTGTCCTTACCTATGGCACGGTATTGACACCCCTCCAGTCAGGGCAGAGATTGGACCCCAGCTTAGCCATAATGGCATACATGGGGCATGTCAGTTAAACACTACTTCCCACAGTTTCAGTATCATTCTCAGTTAAAGAACTCAGGGCGTTCTTCAGATTTTAGTATAGACAGGACTGTCAAATACAGTCATCCATGTTATCAGTTTTAGTATCAGTCAGGACAGTTATCAATAAACTATGTATTAGCTTACAGGTCATGGTATCACGTATTCATGGTCCCAGTTTCTATATATGTGTGTTTGCACTCCCACGTTCATATTAGTCAGTCAGTATTGTTCATATATGAAACCCTTTATGTTCAGCCTACCTTCCTCGTATACTCAGTACTCCAGTTGTACTGATGCATTTGCGCTATGGTGCTTTCTTTTCATGTTACACCATAAGTTTCGAGACACAAGCTCCAGCCCAGCAGTAGCGGTAGCATTCCAGTCACAGAGACACAGAGAGTCCTTATTGATTTGAGGATAATATGATTTGATTTATTTATTTATTCTTCAGTTTAGTTTTATGTAGTTAGTTGGAGACATGTTCCTTCAACTCCTTATTCAGACAATCTAGAGGCTTTCAGATTTACTTTCAGATTTAGTTGTTTTGGGTTTTCTCACCCACATGATTGTATTCAGTTGAACCTTATGGCCTTATAGTTCCATGTTTTCCACATTATTATATCAT
>NW_025894413.1:0-3417 GCF_002878395.1 Capsicum annuum
TTGAATTTTTTTTTTGAGAAATTATGTGTTATAAGCACGTTGTTGTTGAATATTTGAGATATTTTGAATGATTTGACCTTTTGGTATTAATCAAGCTATTTTGAACTCGAGTGTGAAAGAAATCCACAATGTGGTTATTTTGATAGATGAGAAGCATGATGGCTCCCGATGCATATTTATATATTAGTGAAATTGTTTTGTTGTGGATTGTCTTTGAAATGATCTGAGCTAAGCTTGGGAGAAATCTTTAGCACCAAGTGGGAGGTATAAAGCGACCTTACTTCCTTAGAACTACATGCCCCCGTAGGAGTGAGCCTGAGGCTGATTTATATAGTGATCGCTAGTTTGTGTGGATTTGATATCGATAGTCATACTCCGATGGCAAGGATAGGATGGCTCTCCCTAACGTGGGTTGTACGTTGGACTCTATGTAGCTCACATCATTTATGTCGGTTATAGGATCTCCCAGTGTGTGTGTGTTTCCTTGTGTCTATGGTGAATGGTGAAGTGATTTGAAAGTGGAATTGTGAAAGTTATTCTTTCAAAAGATTTAAATGATATTTACATTATAAGAATTGATATTCTTGATGAACTGAATGTGATTGACAAATTATATGATGACTCACATATGTTATTGTACTTATTTCATCCTCTCATGATTATGATGATTTTCTTTGGGCTATATGAGTCTTTCATACATCCTGCATATTTATTATAAATATTTATGATGATGATTTTTATACAACTGCATACACCCCCATATACTCAGTTCTTTTCCATGGTACTGACCCATATCTTCGGATATGGGCTGCATTTTCTCGGAATGTAGGTTCAGGTGCTCAGTTCCAGGTTCGACAGTGATTCTTCAAGCACGTTGTTCTCCATCCTCTATTGTGGTGAGTCCTTATGTTCTGAGGACATGATGTCTGATGTTGGTTTCACGGAATTGTTTACATTTGATAACTGATTATGAGTCAGTTGCGGCATGTCTCAATGGCTCACTGGTTTTATTGATTTTCTTAGAGGCTTTTTAGACTAGTATAGATGTTGGGAGTTGACTAATAAGTAGTATTTTGTTATCTTTCTAAAATTCTTTTATTCTTGGATGATGATTACTCTGTTGATATTTGAGGGTTATTTATGGAAACCCCATTGATTTGTGTTGAACTGAATAAAAATGGCTCAAAGGGTTAGCTTGGGGCTACTCGTAGCCTCAAGCACCGTGTGTCGCTCCGGGACCCATTTTCCATAAGGTTACAAACTTAGTATTAGAGCCTAAGGTTTTAAGGTGTCCTAGGGAGTCTGACAAGCCATGTTAAGTAGAGTCTTCATCATCGGTGTGTAGCGCCTCCACGTCGAGCGAGAAGAAATAATGATGGTCAGCAACCTCAACCCGCTGACCCATTAAATGAAAATGTGTCTCATGCTGAATTTTGAACAGCCTTTCAGGCGCTGGACCAAGCCATTACTGCAAATGTTCAGGCCAACCCGGCCCCGGGTCCACAGCAGCAGGGAGGTAATTCAGCTTCTGCCAGGATCCATGACTTTATGAAGATGAATCCGCCAAAATTCTATGGGTCCAAGTCTGATGAGGATCCATGGTTATTTTTAGAGAAGGTGCGGAAGATTATTCAGGTGATGCATGTATCTGAGGAACATAGTATGGATTTGGCTGCGTATAGGTTGAAACACCTTGCTTATGACTGGGTTGTTGCTTGGAGGAAAGGTAGAGGTGAGGGAGCTGTCCCTACAATTTGGCAAGAGTTCTAGGATGTATTCCTGGATAAGTTTTACCTTTTGGAGATAAGGGAGGCGAAGTTAAAAGAGTTTATAATCCTGCGACAGGGCTCTATGACTTTTAAGGAGTACTGTCTAAAGTTCAACCAGTTGGCCTAGTATGCTCCTGACTTAGTGGCTGATTATCGGGCTAATATGAGTAAGTTTGTGACTGGAGTGTCTAGTTATGTGGTTAAGGAGTGTAGGTCTGCTATGCTGAATAGTGAGATGAATCTTTCTAGGCTGATGACTCATGCCCAATAGATTGAGGCAAACAAGATTAAGGAGAGAGATAGAACGAGAGGGAATAAGAGACCTAGGTCTGAGCAATATGAATAGGGTCAAAGTAGATCGCAGGGAGGGAGTCGCCCTCAGTATTAGGATCGTTTGTCTATACCAGCACCGACATCTGCTAGTGCTCCCATGCCTAGAGGTAGGAAGTAGCAAGGTAGCAGGTCATATACATCCAGGTCCCAGTACAGTGCTGGCAGTAAGCCAAATCGTCCTCTGTGTCCTAGGTGTGGTAGGGCTCATTTGGGTGAGTGTTAGGGTAAGAAGAGGGGTTTTTTCTGGTGTGGTGACATGGGTCACAGAGTTAGAGATTGTCCACAGGATGGACAAGGGCGTCTTGACTATCACCCTCAGACCCAGACTCAAACTGTTAGTGCTCCAGTTCCAGCGACTCGCCCAGCCCCAGCTTAGGGCGCCTCTTCTAGCAATGATGGCGGGCAGCGCCAAAATAGATTCTATGCTTTATCGTCCAACCAGGAACAGGACGACTCTCCGATGTTATACCTTTGATTGCTGTGAATTTTGAAATAAGTCCTGACATTAATCCTGAGCCTATCCTCATTTCTACCCCAACGAGTGATTCGATTGTTGCCCAGAAAGTGTATAAAAATGTCCTATTACCATTTTTCATAGAGTCTTGTTGGCTGATCTGATTGAGTTAGACATGGTAGATTTTGATGTGATTCTGGGTTTGGACTGGTTGTATTCTTCTTATGCCTCTATTGATTATCAGACCCGAGTGGTCAAGTTTCAGTTTTTGGGTGCATCCGTGTTTGAGTGGTCTGGGAATTCTGTGTCACGCAAGAGTCATTTTATCTCTTACCTCAAACCTTGAAAGCTTATTTCCAAGGGGTGTATTTACCATTTGGTTAGAGTCAAAGACACTAAGTCTGAGACTCCAACTCTCCAGTCTATTAATGTTGTCAAGGAGTTTTTTGATATCTTTCTGGATGATCTCCCAGGGATACCTCCTGATGGAGAGATAGAGTTTGGGATTGATCTTCTTCCTGATACTCAACCCATTTCTATTCCTCCTTACTGTATGGCCCTTGCAGAAGTTAACGAGTTGAAAGAGCAACTCAAAGATCTACTAGATAAGGGTTTCATAAGTCCAGTGTTTCTCTTTGGGGTGCTCCTTTGTTGTTTGTGAAAAATAAAGATGGATCTTTGCGTATGTGCATTGATTAACGCCAACTGAATAAAGTCACCCTAAAAAATAAGTACCCCTTTCGAGAATAGATGATTTGTCTGATCAATTGCAAGGTACAAGTTATTTCTCAAAGATAAACCTTCATTCTGGCTATCATCAACTCAATGTTAGGGAGTGTGACATCCTGAAAACTGTTTTTC
>NW_025894414.1:0-1319 GCF_002878395.1 Capsicum annuum
TGCCCTTTCAAAAAGTAATTTTGGTTCTTTGAACCTCTACCTTTTGAAGGGTCATTTTCCTATTCTTAATAGGGGTCCATATAGGCCTTAGCTATTCCTTTAGGATTTAGCATATCACCGTTATTATCACTACTTCCCGTGGAGGAAGCTTCTTCTAGAAGTTGTAACACTTCTTCTTTATTTATTTCCTGGCTTTCCCTATCATGTAAAGCCTTCTTTAATTTTTCTTGAAAGCCTTCTTATTCTGTGAAGCACTGGTTGAGGATGAAATCTTTTTTCCTTTATTTGGAGTTTTTGGTGCTACTGGCTTGGGAGTCCATCCTTTGACCTTTATCTCTTTGGATAAATATTTGATACGATCTTGTTCTCCTTTAGCAAAATTCAAATAGATAATGTAAGAAACTCGCTTCTTGATAAAGAACTTGCACATCTAAATATGCTCTGGGAGGGTTACACACCCTACTTTTAAATAGAAATAGTTAAACCGATTAATAAACTGTAGGGGGAGGATTTCTTTGATTTCTCTAAAATATATCCACCATTCATAGAACCACCTAGGAATAATGGCTTCTACCATAGCCGGACAATATTTAATAAACTAGGTGTGTCCTCGTCTGACATATAAGAAATTGAACCATGCAGACTTGTAGTCGTACCAATTATAATTTTAAAGCCTATGAGGCATGGATAATGCAATTGGGGTATGCAGGTGATCTGTAAACTAGTTGAAAGGGGTTAATACTCTCTTGATTGTGAACCTAGAATAATCAATGTATTCCGGATTCCTTTCAATCATAGAATGTGTGACTTCAATAAATCGGTGTCTACAAGAATGGCTTCGTATCTCCTTGTTTCGAGTGGATTCTCAGTATCCATTAAGTTTTTATCATTATAGACCGGCTTACTTAGCTAACCTAATAAATATCCTTCATACTCTTTGTCTAAAGCAATAATTGGCATTACTTGAGTGGTAATGAATTTGAATTCTTCTTTGATGGGAGGAGTTGGCGTTGTTTTCACTGCTGTAGGGTCTACAGCTTGTGCAAAGGTTTCAGGAGCCTTCATGGCATAACTCTGCTTTGACTGAACAGATGAAGTCGATGATTGCCCTTTATCAAAAAGCTTGTTTGTCTTCAAATCCACCAATCTAGTTGGCATTGATGGAGGGAGCTTTGGAAATTCTGCCAAAGCTGCATATTTGTTTTGAAATGGTGACTGTAGTTCCGATTTCAGTGCAGGCCTCTGAGGGACTGATTGTCTCAAGGGGTTTGATGAAGCGGACGGAAGATCAAATGGTCTAGCCATCTTGGTTTGTTCCT
>NW_025894415.1:0-1940 GCF_002878395.1 Capsicum annuum
GTCCGACTGGGACCGAAGACCGTCCCTAAAACCCAACCATAAATGCCCTGGACCCTATGTCGGATGTATTTTGAATATATAAAAAGATAGAACAATTATAAATCAAATACATTAGTTAAATTCTATACACCTATCCAACCTGTTTTAAGCCCAATACCAATACCAATGCTGAGGCTGACACCAATATCGACACCGCCCATGCCCAAAGTAGTCAGATAAAGCCTCTAATTTAAAACAAAGTACATCCAGTCTGGACATGACCTCTACCATAGCCAAAACCAAATTCCAAGAAATAAACAAAAGTATGAAAAGATGTCCATAGCATGAAATGGAGTCTTTTGGAGTATGGAAGCTCACTACTTAGTCCAACACAAAGTTGTCCCCTAATCGAAGATCAGTGACCAAGAGGAATACTATGGACGGTTCCTGCATTGCATGGGGATACAACACCTAAAGGCAATCTAGCGGGTAAGTGTGGGCATGTACTTAGGAATAAGGATAAAGTAAGTCCATTATTCAAAACCAAAGTTAATATCAAAATGCAATCACAATCATACATATGTATATTATGCCAGGAAAGGGAACCGGGTTTAGCAAGCATTTAAATCATTAACCTGGTTTGTGTAGCTTGACTATCCTAAAACCATCCAACGGCTATGTGGGTCCAATATTAACCCTTAAACGGGCCCTAATGCGTCTAGCCGCATGAACTAGAGATATCATGAGGCTAGGGATTCCCATGTGCCCTTCGTCCTTCATGATACATATGTACAAGTATAAACTTAGGGTCACCACGACCAACCCTCATGTCATCAAACATGAGTTTATAGAGTCTGTCTATTAGACTCACACCTTCATGGACTCACAACTTCATGGTTTGCTATCACAACCCATCATTATTGCCCAAATAAAACCTTTAGCACATAACAAAACCACTAATTCCAGAGTTTATTACCAAGGCATTATGAAATGGTATCATCATACCAACTATAGCTTTCAAGCAATGTCGTTAGCCAATACTCAGGGGATTCCCATGTACCCCATAGAATTTCAAACCAATCAAAACCATGTCAACCAAGGCCTTTCCAAACAATTTAATTCAATTAAATAATTTAGGGTTCCATTACCATATTATGCAATGCAAGGTTTTCAATAACAGTCAAACTATGTGATAAAAACATTCTCATTGGCATTTTACCAAATATGTTGAGGGCATATAGTTTCCAAAACAAAAACCAAAAGCCAATTAACCAATTCCATGCAACCCACATGTTCAAAAAAACATTATAACATGAAAAATCATATATACAACATGAGAAAACATCATCCAACCATTAGTAACCAAAACCCCCAAGATATATCTCAAAACCAACACAAACCCACAATAATGCCATGAAAACCATTAAGTAAAACATGATTTTAGTTTGAACTAACAATGAGGGAGGAGTAGCATGCCTTGATACTAAAGAATATGGAGAGAAACCACCCTTGAAAACCTTAATTGACCACCTTAAAGAAACCCTAGTCTCTTTTTGAACGAAGAGCTTTGAGAGAGTTTTTAGAGCGTTTGATTTGGTAATAGTAGGTTAATGAAGTACCAAGAGTGTTTTTAGTCTTGGGGTCAAAAGAAATTAAGAGGGGAAATACCCAGAATAACCCCAACTTAAACTGTAAAATTCCTGCATATGGGTACGATTGGAACCCTTCACTTGAACCCACATAATATGAGTGGTACCCTCCACTCATGCCCAAGACAGAAAGTTGTGTTCCATATTTTATCCAACATGTGACTCCCCTTGGCCAAATTGTACCATCATCATATGACAATTACCTACCTAGTCGTACCATTAGAAGAATGTCAAGGTATAGACATTGGACAACATACAGTTTGGCACTATACTTCTCATATCATGTACATACGACTCGTATGGAGTTTTGTC
>NW_025894416.1:0-3811 GCF_002878395.1 Capsicum annuum
CTTGCACTAAATTAACGTGTAAGTTGAGCGTTATCAAAAATAGCTCCGTTGCCGGAGAACAATTTGGCGTATTGAGTTGTTTGGAATTTTAGCTTACTTGCTTGAATTCAAACTTGTAAATACTTGTTTAGTTTTTTTTTGTTTTTTTTTTTTATTTTTATCACACCGTTCTTGAGATGTTAGCCTAGAGAGATGGTTTTTTGAGTGATGATGATTCTTGTGATTATTCTTGTAATTATTGTGGGGGACCCTATTTTGAGGCTTGCTGTCTAGATTTACTTGGAAATGCATGGACTGGACCTTTATAATATAATGGGGATATTGTCCTACCTTTTGTAACTTGGTATTTGGCTTGTGGTCAAAGTGATCATACTGAAGATATGTATGTTGTCATGATTCAAGCAAACAAATTGATAAAACAAATTTTAGAGAATCAAGAATAGCTGTGGGCAGAGCTAGAGGAGTTACCACCCCCACCATGTTTACAGTGGCTAAACAAAAAAGAATATGACGAGGACATTAGCCAATTTGAGGAGAAAACTTAAGAATCGCAACCACTTGATTATCATCTTGATCTTGATACTGACATTGAAAGGAGAATAAAAGTGAGTGTGTAGTAGATAGTGTAAATTTTAAAGTAGAATTAGTTGGGCCACACTCGAAGCATTTTTCCACATTATGTTTCGATGATATCTTATCTGTGGAATCATCTAAAATGGTGGAAGAGTGTGAAGATGAGGAACAAGAATCCTATATTCTTGATTTTACATTAGACAAGCAACATAAAAACATACCTCACTTTTAGGCCGAGTGGTTTACCATGCTTAATCCATTGCTTGACTTCTTAATTTTTGTACTACCACCTATGATCGTGGTAAGAAGATGGACTCTAAGTTGCGGGAGAAATTCATATCGTCAAGGTGGAGAGATAAATGATGAATCACTTTCAAGGTATCTTGATGAATTCTGTGCAGTCAAGATAAGCTAATCGTACCGCAACATTAAATTAGCCGTTGCTTGGGAGGTAACCCAAGGTATTTTGTTATTTGTATTCGTATTATGTGATTGACATTAGATCTTTGCACCCATGGTGCCACAAGTATGTTTTTAACTCTCTTGTTTTGGTTTGATGCATTGGGGACATTGCATGATTTTAAGTTGAGGGTTGGGCTACTTGTGGGTGTTGATGTCCTCTTGGGGTTTTTATTGTCGTGCCTCTTTTTCTCAGAGTCTTATTCCTAGTAGAGCCGACATGTTTAGGCGTATTGTATTTTATTTTGTGATGTGTCATGGTTAACTAGGAGAAAAACAAGTATCTAGGGCAGTTGACATATTTTTATTATTTTTTTATTTGGGAATGATAAATACCACTTCAATTATCTACTTTGTAACTGTGTGATGTGCATCTAATTGTGACCACTGTTCATCTTTGTATGGTATTAGTTCTAGTAACTTGATAACCATTGTTAAACAATTGCATGAACTGGATAAGTAGTAACTTGTGATATACTTGTGTGCCATATGCGTGTGAGATTTTACTTAGTTCCCTTCGTATGTTGGATTCAGAACTTGCCCGATTACTTTTACCTAGGTTGAAGGATAGGGGTTAGGAAAGGATCATAGGCCGTTTTGATATTAGCCCACTTTAGCCTAAATGAACTTCCCTATATTCATAATATCCCTTGATCCCTATTTTAAGCCTAAATAGCATATTTCTTTTTATGATACCTATCACCGACCCATTTATAACATAATTAGCCTTACTTGCCCCTGATCCTCCTTGGACACTGTGCACCTTGACTTAGGTAAATGGCCTAAGTTGAGGGTGGCTATCATAGGGGTGCGTGATATAAAATGAGTATGAAGAAAGGTATAGAGTAAAATAAAAGAATAAAAAATTGGGTGCGGTGGAAAAGAGCAAGAAAAGAAAAGTTGTGAAAAAGAAGAAGTGATTGTTGAAAAGAACCGCACCCATCCTTAATAAGGTGTTCAAGAAAAGAGAAGAATAGAAAAAGGCGAATGAGTGATACACTAAAAGCTAGTGCAGTGTCAAGGAGGCTTAGTCACTTTAAATATCATCAAGTATTATACCAGCCACTTGCTTACATTATAAGCCAAAGAGAAGTCCTATAGTGATCTTAGTTGACCTGTCTGAAAGTCTTGGTAATGAAAATAAGGGCAAGCCTATGGTATTCGGCCTACATTGATTGGAACTTCATTATGAGAGTGAGTGTCTGGTGATTGGCCCCATGGTTACATATGTAATTTTTGATATAAGTGAAATGGGACTTCTTTGTTGTGAGGGCATACTGGTTACGTTACTAGTTGCTAACTTGTATGGATAGTGTAATCTTGATACAAGCATGGTTGTTGCTACTGTTTTGATGCCATATATTGATTCTTGTGTGTCCCATTATTGCTCTTTAATAACATACACAGTTGTTTGTAAATTAATTGACCTTGGAGATAGTGAAGATGTTTTGAGATAATATGGATGGTTGAATGCTGAATGTACTTTGTATTCTCTTGGTTGTATTTTTTTTTCTTAAGGACAAACAATTGTTTTAAGTTGAGGGTGTTGATGTGTGAGCATATTCTAACACATTTGAGGCTTTTAACTGAGAATAATTGCAATGTCTTAAACAACTTTTATTATTTTTGATTGTTTTATCCTTGATTTTGAAGTGGAAGTCAAGAGGCAAGAGAACCAACAAGATGAAAGTAAAAGATTTGAAATCTGAAGCAAATAGAAGAAGTGAGGCTGACGACATTCCTAGAAAGTCGTTCGCGCTCTGATAGGCTGTCAGCTTCATCGTCAGCCTTAAATAGAGAATGGGATTAGTTGTAAGAAGTGACGACGACATGTGATGAGTTATTAGCCTTATGATAAGCCTTTAGAGTCTCCATCAGCCTTAGACAGAACATGGGAGTTGAGGTGGAGAATTGACGATATTGTCCGATATGTCGTCACAGCTTTGATAATCCATCAGGATTCACCGTCAACCTTAAGAAGAAATTGTCAAAATTGAAGAGGAGCTGACGACATCCGTGATATGTCGTCATCATCCTGATAAAGTGTAACGCATGCCGTCACCTTATCTGAGAATAACACTGAACTCTGTGATTTTGTTTCCATAATTAGGCTGAAGTATTTGAAGCTTAGTTTAGGGTTTTCTATGGAGGATTCTGAACCTATTTTAGAACGCACGTTTTTTGTTATTTTCTCTTTAGTTTCATGGCTTGAACAAAACAATTAAGTTTGAAGAGATTATCATCAATATTTTGGGATTTCTACTTTGATCTAATCTGAGAAACACTCGTTGCTATTTATCTTGCTATAAGTTCATCATTCAAATTATGAATTCAACTTGTTGTATCAATTATTACATTATGAGTGGATAAATCCCTTTACCACAATTTATGGGATCTATGGGTTAGGTCTTGGTAAGTTGTGAAGTGTTCAAGATTCTAAAGGTAATAAGACTCCTTTATAATTCTGAGGTTTTAATTATTATCTATTGGTTGCACACGATAGATAGCACCTGCTTTGATTTGCTTGATATAAGAAATCAACTATAGAAGGAAGTGAATTATTGACAGGGACTTGGAAGCTACCAACCTTTCGTTTAATAATTGACGCTGTAACAAGGTTAATTAACCCGAGGTAAAGTCTAGTAAGTGAATATAAATTCCCTAAGTACGAGAGGATTAGGTAATTAAATGCTTAAGTAGGTTGAGAGACATTTAGGCATAACATCGATAAAGACAATCTGTTGTTCCTACCTATCGTGAGAATCTTGAATCACTATTA
>NW_025894417.1:0-1529 GCF_002878395.1 Capsicum annuum
AAATTTAGATAAAAGTACATGTGATAGTTTATATAATTTAAAAAACTCACTACGAGAAGAACAACACAAGATAATAAATAACATTGAAAATCTAGAATTAGATATACATTACATTATAGATAGGATAAATTATTATACAGAAATTTGTAACTCTACAATTACTACAGGATAAAATAATAAACAAATTAATGAATGTATCTTACGAAAAAAGTAAATCATTAAAAGATATTAAAACAAAATTTAAGGAATATCCACGCACAAATAAAAATAGATTCACTAGAAATCTAATAAATCTATTAGATCTATTAAATATCAACGTACACATTTCTATATACTAGTTTAGTATATGTGCGATGCACGTGTATATCACGTTAAAATATAAATAATATATTATTTCTTACTTATCACAAGTGTTTGCACATAAAATATACTTCCTCCGTCCCATTTTATGTGTCGTCATTTGACCGGGCACGGAGTTTAAGAAATAAGGGAAGACTTGATAATATTTATTAAATTGTCCTTTATCAAAAAATGTGCTACTATCTTTTATTTTTTTAATTAAGTAGGCCCAATAAGGGTAAAAGTGTAATTGTGTTTTTAAATATTTACCAAATAAGGAAACTGACATTATTTTTGGAACAGATTAAAAAGGAAAAGATGACATATAAAATGGAACGGAGAAAGTACATAAAATAATTCTGAGAATTCAATTTTACACAACCTTTAAAACTCAATTAATAAGAATACATGATTTGCACATGTGCATTAGTCAATTAATAGAAGGAAAATTTACATATATATACACAAGGTAACTTTACCTTATTACATAAAATCCCATATTGAAAAAATAATTACATAAATTCCAAACTAATTACTAAAATCTCCTATTTTTTTTACTTTCTCTCTCATCCCCCCTCATACATACAAAAATAACATTTTTTGCTCCATATTTTATGCACCATTTTTTACTCTATATTTGTGTTTCTTTATTTACGCCTAGAATCAAGCTAATCTGATCTAGAGAGTTTCAAATAAAGCCATCTTTTGCTCTTTTTTTCAGCTTTTCCAAATAAAAAATTATTTTAATTTTTTCTGTAATCCAATTGCATACAACAAAGACATCAAAATAAGCTGATATCGCTAAATCGGCTTGCTCTTCCGCTAATTTAGCGAGGGAATAAGACGACGAAGAAGAGGTTGATATTAATGCTGGGTGTTTTGCTGCGGCGGCGGATTTGGCTTGAGAGAGGAGGTGAGCACCTTGTACGAAGTGCTTCTTGGATGTTGGAGTGATTGAGGAAACGAAGATTGGAGAGGTATTTTTTTATGAATATTGTACATGAAAAGGAACATGAATATTGAATACCATTTAATTTGTGAATGTATGCAGATTGTATAATGTCACATTATACATTCTGATCTTATATACATTATGATATTGGGCATAACTTTTACTTTGTGAATGTCTGCATATTGAATACTATTTACTTTGTGAATGTATGATGATTGTATAATGTCACGTTATACAT
>NW_025894418.1:0-2016 GCF_002878395.1 Capsicum annuum
TTCGTAAATCATAAGTCATTTTTTTGTCAAAATAGTTCTGATCTTTGTATTACTTCTGAGTTAGGTGGCGCTCCCCTAAAAGTCTGATATTCCACGGGCTATAAGAAATCCACCATTGACTCGGCGGGAAAGCCTACAACCCGAGCGTGCCACAAGAGTTGGAGTCTCTGATTCTGATACGCCACACGGTACTAGGCTAGCGTAATATAAGATATACCTGAATCGGCAAATCACGATTTTGGGCAATGAGTATCTGCACTCATGCCTTCTTCGGGGAATCACCTAACATCTCTTTCTACCCAATTTTTAACCATATCTAATCATGCAACATTCAAATCACAAAATCTGTAAATCTGATTTCAAACATGCATTCTATTCTGTTCTGAAGTTATCATGGCATGTTCTGAGTTGGTGTCGTCACACCAAGACTTGCAAGTTCTATTTCTGAGCCATAATGCAATAAGCATGATCTTTCATAAAAATGTAGTTTCAGACCACCCAAACATGTAATTTGCATAAAAGATTTTATGTTTCGAAACTCAATTCAAAATCATGCAAAAATCTTCATCAAACATATGGTGGTCATGTGCTCTTGGCAAAACCATGCACTCTTTCATTATATGTATATTCAACATTCACAACCCTCTCTTTCGTATTCAAAAATCATATTCAAAACATAGCAAAAGCCAAAGTATTTCATATCATGCTTTTCAAAACGCATTCAAAACAATTCATCTCATACGCAGATAGGAAAACTCATAACAAGAGAGGGATTCATTATAATTCATGCTCTCAATTGAATAAACATTCTTGAACACATACGTACATATATACATAATTTCAAATCAATTTGGGGGAAAGGTCTAAAGACCAAAACAGTACCGTCAAAACTTCTAAAACATGATTATATTCATAAACTTCAAAACCCCACTCTTAAAACATGATTTCTATGCCCATGAGATTTTAGGAAAACCCCGCGTACCTTGATTACGGAGAAAAGTGGATGATTCTTGAAGCCTTTGGTGTGAGAGTCCAAATCTTTAATCACTTTCGAAAACCCACGGTTGAATCTTGATTTATTTGGGTTTTTAGTTTGAAACCCTAGAGAGTGTTCTTGGGTAATTTGGGTGAATAAAAACATATTTTGGTGTTTTGGGAGTTTTAATCCCGTGTTATAGCTGGATAAGGGATGGAAGATACCCATTTTCCCATTAAAAACGCGGAAACAGTATCTGAAATTTTGGAGCGTGCGATAGGGCGTGCGTCGCACGCTTATCGCATGCTGCTACTGTCTCAGTCACTAAAATGACCATAACTTTTCGTTCGGATATCAGATTTAGGCGAAATTGGTATCGTTGGAAAGCTTATTCGAAGACCTTTCATTTGATATATAATAGGCCCTCTAATTCATCATATTATAGGAGTTATGGTCGATGGAAGTTGACCCAAGTTTAAACATCCACTAAAACTTATTGGATTGAAATGTTTTCAACTCGTCGTAGAGTTAGGGGATCTTTGTGAACTCAATTCATATTCAAAGGTATTCTTACACTATAGGATTGATCACCACACATATATTAACAAGGAATCATCTAGTTCGGGTCTATACGCATAAGGACGACGGTCTTGATGCTATCCCAAACGGGGTGTTACACCAGGTCACTCCAAAGGGTAACACAGTCCTCCACGTCGTAGCTCTCTATGGCCAATCAGGTTTTGTGCGACAAGTTACCGACATTACTCCTGCATTGTTGTGCTGTAAGAACAAGAAAAATGAAACTGCACTTCAGTTAGCAGCTAATAAAGGGCACAAAGACGTGGTGGAGGTACTACTGCATGGCGTAGACAGCTGAACAAGACGTGGGGATCAATAAGGAGACACTCATGAGGATGACAGATGATGGTGGTGATACAGCCCTGAACAAGGCTGTGAGGACTGGATGTGTAGACACTGTCGGACTCTTGGTAAAACAAGATCCTGATTTCGAGTTTCCAGCAAACAATGCTGGGGAGACA
>NW_025894419.1:0-6079 GCF_002878395.1 Capsicum annuum
GAATTATCTGAGTTCTGAACTGTATCTTAGTTAAGTATATCTGAAAGTCCTGAATTCTGAAGAACTATCTGAGTTTTATTACTGAGACTAATAAACTGTATCTGATAGACCAAATTTAGTAACATAAAATTGTGGGCATTATTTATCTAATCGACATGCCCTGATATGACATTATTGCGGAGTTGGGGTCCAATCTATAACCCCAATTGGAAAGGTGTCAACACCAGACCACTGGTAAGAACAAGCTATGGGTGACCCTTATCTCATAGTATCCCCTATACGAGAACGATGGGGCCCTTATCTGATAGTGCTTATCCAACTCATCATCCTTCATCGACAGTGTTGATATGTCAACTTATGCTGGCTACATAGTTCTGGAATGTAAGGATGGTTGCTAAGGATCACACCCACATCTGATGATGTGTGTCCCCATCCTTGGGTTCACTCGATGCTAATTTCTATTCCTATCTGAATGGACATTGAACATGATTTACTGAACTAAACATGAACTGAAGTACTAAATTCCGTTGACTGACGAAATACTACTGATATCTGACAACTGACAGAGTTTATAAGATCATGGAGATTTTCCTGAGTCATAATACTGTCTGAAGTATTAGGATTCATAGATTTTCTGAGAGTATTGTGAAAACGTAACATAGATCTAGGCACACAACTAATGTTTTGGGTAGAATTACCCCCAGGACTCGATAGAAGGAAACGGACAAAGCATGACTTTCTTGAATACATAATAATCTTCATAATACATTTATTGAAGCATTTCATCAAACATGTGATAGTCATAAGCTTGTCACGATTTAATTCTAATTTAATCATTTAGGGGTTTAGTCATAGGATTTTATGAATCTATACCTATACAAATCAACCCATATGGAATTTAGCATCCATTCATGGAATACAATTCAATTACTCATTCTCAACATGAACAAGAGTAGCCAAATCATGAAATTCATAAGAAAATCCATAACTTTAATTTAGAATAGGGATTCTTGGGCTTCATGGATGAAAGGAGTCCATGAATGAAAACTATGCATACCTGTGTTAAGGTTCTTGAACTTGAAGAATTGGAAATCCCTTAGTTCTTCAAGAAGATTGGATTTTATTCTTGGAGAATAAGGTTAGAGAGAAACCCTAATATTTGTTGTGAAATTATAATGTGAATGAGATTTTTGACTAGATTTAACTAGGTATATAAACGGTGACAAATAACCAAAAAGCCCCTTTAAAACGACTTTAAAATTTGCTGAACCTGGTGCACGAAACTCTACATGGTGCTCATGACCTCGAAGGATCACAACCTAACCCATGACTGATATCTATTCCTGTACCCTTCATAATATAACATGATAATGCAGAAACATGCTCTTAAAGATCATAAGGTTCAATACTAAACAAAATCTAAATAATAAAACATCTGAGTGGGGTAATAGAATACCCAAAACAAAACTAAAAATACTAAAATATAAAACATGATATTCTGCATCTAGTTTGAAAGCCTCTAATGACTGAATAATCTGAATAAGGAGTTGATGGGACATGTCCCTAAATAACTCCAACTAATAAGCTAATCGATGATATAGTAAAGAAATAATCATGCCCTCAAAAGATGAGGACTCACTTCAGACTCTAACAGCTGAAACTAAAATCTACTGTAGATCTAGAACTTGTGTCTCTAAACCTATGGTGTAACATAAAAAAAAACACTATAGCGCAAATACGCTAGTACAATGGAATGTACTGAGTATACATGTAAGGTAGGCTATTCCGAAGGGTTCATATGCATGATTATCGCTAACTGACTATTTAACATGAATGTAAGAATGCATGCATAAATATGTAACTAAAACTGACAATGTGATAACATGATTAATGAGATTGAATACTGATAACCCGACATGTTAATAACTGATATGACTGATAACATGAGTGTGTATCTGACAGTCCTAAATCTGATGGAACTATCTGAGTTCTGAACTATATCTGAGTTGACTGTATCTGACAATCCTGAATTCTAATGAACTATCTGAGTTCTACTACTGAGACTGATTGAATGTATTTGACAGTCCTAATTCTGTAGCATAAAACTATGGGAAATAGTTATCAAACCGACATGCCCCTGATACACCATTATGGCTGAGTTGGGGTCCAATCTGTAACCCCAATTGGAAGGGTATCAATATTGCTCCACTGGTAAGGACAAGCTATGAGAAACCCTCATCTGATAGTGTCCCATGTACGAGAATGGTGGGGACCTTATCTAACAGTGCTTATCCACCTCCTCAGCCTTCATCAATAATCTCAACCTATGCTGGCTACATAGTTCTAGAATACAAGGATGACTGCTAAGGATCATACCCTCATCTAATGGTGTGTGTCCCAATCCTTGTGTTCACTCGGTGCTAATTTCTACTCCCATCTAAATGGACACTAAACATGATTTACTGAACTGAACATGAGCTGAATTACTGAATTCCGTTGACTGATGAAATGCTACTGATATCTGACAACCGACAGATTTCATAAGGTCATGGAGATTTTCCTGAGTCATAATACTCTTTGAAGTATAAGGATTTATAGATTGACTGAGAGTATCATGAAAACATGACATGGCTCTAGGCACACAACTAATGTTTCGGGTACAAGTTCCCCCAGGACTCATAGAAGGAAACAGACAAAGCATAACTTGCTTGAATACATAAAAATCACCCTAATACATTTACTAAAGAATTTTATCAAACATGTATTAGGTATAAGCTTGTATATACATGGGTATTTAATGATATCATGCTAATTAGACATTTTTCCTTCATCTAGGCATTTAATCAAACACATGGTAGGCTTAGTATGTGTAAATAACATCATACAACAATTTACTATCATGATTCAATTCTAATATAATCATTCAAGGGTTTAGTCATAGGATTTCATGAATCTATACCTATACAAATCAACCCATATGGAATTTAGCACTCATTCATGGAATACAGTTCAATTACTCATTATCAACATGAACAAGAGCAGCCAAATCATGAAATACATAAGAAAATCCATAACTTGAATTTAGATAAGGGATTTTTGGGCTTCATAGACAAAAGGAGTCCATGAATAAACACTATGCATACCTGGGTTAAGGTTCTTGAACTTGAAGAATTGGAAATCCCTTAGCTCTTGAAGAAGATTGGATTTTGTTCTTGGTGATTAAGGTTAGAGAGAAACGCTATTATTTTTTATGAAATTATAATGAGATTTTGATTTCTTGCTGGATTTAACTAGGTATATAAACAGGTGGAAAAGGACCAAAAATCCCTTTAAAATGACTTAAAAATTCGCTGAATGGAACCTGTGATGGTTCGTGCGACGGTCCATCGCTGGGTCGATGGTCCATTATTTTAACCATCGTAGGTGGACCAGAATAGGGTCTCACTACCTAGGTAGAAAAGGATCATGCTTTGGTGTATCGCTGGATCGACGGTCCATTTTTTCGACCATTATAGGTGGACCAGAATAGGGTCTCACTGCCTAGGCAGCGACGGCTCGTGCGATGGTCTATCTTTGGGTCGATGGTCTGTCATTTCAACCATCATAGGTGGACCAAAAGGTTAACCCACTACCTTGGCTGTGATGGTCTAAGTGACGGTCCATCGCTAGATCGACGGTCCGTCAACCTGGCCGTCGCACCTGGGCGATTCTGACAGCTCTGAGTAAAATGTCCATAACTTCTTTCGTCAATACCGAATTTTAATGTAATTAGTATCGATGGAAAGCTTATTCAATTTATCACGTGATGGAATGTTAAAATCATAAAAATACCATGTGTAAAAAAATGGTTTCGTATTTGAAAGAAAGTTCTAACATCCTTGAGATGATTTCGAGCTAAGAAAAAGGCACAAGCATTAAAATATCTCCCCCTTGAGAATATTCGTCCTCGAATAAAACTGACTCAGAGCGGAAACACTAGACTGAAGATGAATAAATGGAACATGATCTCATGACTGGCCTAACTGATAGGCTAAATATAACATACTAAACATGCATATCTGATTCATATCTAACTGATTCATGAATGCATAACTGAGTGTTCTGAAGAACTAATTTTATCACGATAAGAATGCATGGTTGATGCATAAATATATGACTAAACTGATACATGAGTGCATGACTAGATATGTAATGGTACTTGATACCAAGTTTATGATAGGAATATGAACATGAAACTGAATACCAAGTTCGTGATGAACACAGAACATGAAACTGAGTAAGCTAAAGGAGAACTATTACCTTGATCTTGGTATGAGTTGGTGGAGAAGAGGTGAGGATACTTGGTGTACATGTCTTCTTCTGCTTCCTAAGTATCTCCCTCGACGGACTGATTTCTCCAAAGAAACTTAACTAGAGAGACCTCTTTGTTCCTCAATCTATGAGTTTGATAGTTTAAGATTTTGACTGGAATCTCTTCATAAGAGAGGTTGTTCTGAACATCAATGATTTAAATAGGGACTACTACTAACGGGTCACCTATACACTTCTTGAACAAAGAGACATGGAAGACATGATGAACTAAGGCTAGATCTGAAGGCAATTCGAGCTCATAAGCTACCTTGCCAAAATGACTGAGAACCTTGAAGGGACCGACATATCGGGGACAGAACTTTCCCTTATTGCCGAACCTCTTCACTCCTTTCATGGGAGAGATCTTTAGATAAACAAGATCACTGATCTCAAAATTAAGATCCTTTTTACAAACATCTGTATAAGAATTCTATCGGCTCTGAGCAGCCCAAAGTCTTTCTCTGATCAACTGGACTTTCTCTAAGGCGTTGAATACTAAGTCAGGACGTATGACTAAGGCCTCACTAACTTCAAACCAACCAATTAGATATCCATATCTCCTACCATAGAGAGCTTAGAATGGAGCCATCTGAATACTAGAATGATAGCTATTGTTGTATGCAAATTCAATCAAAGGCAAGTGGTCATCCCAATTACCCTTGAAATCAATTACACATGCTCTTAGCATATCTTCTAGAGTATGAATAGTCCTCTCTGCTTGACTATCTATCTGAGGATGAAACGTTGTACTGAGATAAACTTGGGTACCAAGACCCTTTTGGAACACTTTCTAGAAATAAGAGGAGAACTAGGTACCTCTTTCTGAGATAATGGATAGTGTAACACCATGCTATCTGACCAACTCTTTAATGTAGATTTTGGTGTAATCCTCGTCTGATTAAGAGGTATGAATTGGATGAAAATGGGCTGATTTTGTCATTCTATCTACAATGACCTAAACTGAATCATGCTGATGACGAAGTTTGAGGCAAACCCATCACGAAGGTCATGTTCACAACTTCCCACTTCAAAGTAGGAATATTGAACTCCTGCATAGGACCACTAAACTTCTAATGCTCTATCTTAACTTGTTGACATATGGATCACTTTGCCACAAATTCTGCAACATCTCTTTTTATCCTACACCACCAATAGATCTTCCACAAGTCGTGGTACATCTTTGTGGACCCTGGATGAATAGAGTAATGCATACTATGCGCTTCTGCAAGAATTCGCTACCTTATGTCATAAATGTCTAGAACACAGAGACGACCCTGAAAACAAAGAACACCATCTCCCCCTTGGGAGAAAACCTCTATTTTCTAATCTTGAACTATTTCTTTCAACTTGACAAGGCTCGGATCTCTATCTTGCTTTTCTTTTACCTCAAAAACTAGAGATGATTCTAAAATACTCAGAACACATACACCACCCCTAGAGAATCGACTAAGCGAATGCCTAGTCTGGCATACTGATGTACTTCTTGAGCTCAATTCTTCTTACTATCCTCAACATGAGAGACACTACCCATGGATAATCTATCAAGAGAGTTGGCCACTACATTGGCCTTTCCCAGATGATAAAAGACACTCAAGTCATAATCTTTTAAGAGCTCTAACCATCTTATCTGACAAAGATTGAGATCTTTGTAAGAAAAGACATACTGAAGGCTCTTATGATTCGTGAACACATCTACATGAACACCGTATAGGTATTACCTTCAAATTTT
>NW_025894420.1:0-2281 GCF_002878395.1 Capsicum annuum
TTTTGTATCTAATTCTTCTTTTGAATTTATTATTTTTTATACTATATTTTTACTCCATTTTTATCTATTTGTATTCCTAAAAACTCTATCTGGTTTTTCATAATTTTGGTTTTCTTTTCACTTAAACTTATTTCCGATTTTTCTATTATATCTGTAAATTGTTCTAATAATTTTAAATGTTCCTATTTAGTTTTTATATATAGTAGTATATCGTATATGTATACTATACAATTAGGTAATTGTTTAAAATAACTATCCATAAAGTGTTGGTATCTACCTGGTGCATTTTTGTATCCAAATGGTAGAACATTCCATTTGTAAAATCCTTGTGGTACTGTAAATGCAGTTAATTTTTTTGATTCTTCTTCTAACTTTAAATGGTAAAATCCTGATTTACAATCAAATTTACTAAAGTAATTATATCCTTGTATTTGTCTTATTTTTAATATCTTATTTGGTATTGGATAATTATATGTCATAGTTTTTGCATTTAATTTCCTATAATCAATGATCATTCTACTTTTTCCTCTTTTTTGTTCACTATGTTTATTTACTATAAATGTTGGACTACTGTGTTTACTATTATTTTTTTTTATATATATTTTTTCTCATAATTCATCTATATGCATTTTAAATTCTTTTAAATTATCAAAGTTATGTGTTAATGATTTCTGGGTTATTATGTTATTTTTATCTATTAGCCCAATTTTTACAGTAGTTTTATGTTTTCCCATCCTTTTAATGGATCTTCACTGTATAATTGTCTTAATCTTTTCTTTATTATTTCTACCTTATCTACTTAAAATATAGTTATTTTTTTTATTTATCGAAAATACGAATAGTTCTATTGTATCTTCTTTATTATCTCTGATACCAATTGTTGGGGGTGCGGATAACATAAATAGATCCATTACAACTCTAATGAGTCTATTTTTATTTGTGTGTGGATGTTTCTTAACTTTTCTAAATATTTTTATTTTTAATTTATTTATTTTAGTTTTATTGATGTTCATATGTTAGGGGTGATTAAATGGTATTTGATTAAATGATTTACTGTAATATTCTTTAGTTTTTTCTCTTAGTCTTTGTAATTCTTGTATATTATTTTGAAAGTATTCTAAATATTCTATATCTTTTGTTCTAAAATATTCAATTAAATTTTCTTTCATAAGTATTTTTGTTAATCTTATTTCTTCCATATCTTGTCTCTAATATTTTAAATATTTATAGTTTATCATTTTATTCTAAAGTAGTTGTAATACTGCAAATTTCTTTGTAATAATTTATTCTAATTGTACTACATCTGATATTAAGTTCTAGGTTATCTATTTCATTAATTATCCTATCTTTTTCTTCTATGAATAATTCTATGTCTAAATCATAGTCAAAACTATCTTTTAATTCTAGTTGTTTCATGGTTTTATCTATCCAAATTAATCTTTCTTTTAATTATTTTCTTCCTTTTCTAAGCTGGTTTCTATAATTAATTTCTTTGTATAGCCAACTTTGTTTTTCTCTAACTCTTTTAATATATTCTAATATTTTTAATCTTTATAATATCCATCTGAATAATAACTATTATTATCTGAGTAATAACTATCTGAATAATATAAACTAAGA
This sequence comes from Capsicum annuum, assembly GCF_002878395.1. Lineage (NCBI taxonomy): Eukaryota > Viridiplantae > Streptophyta > Magnoliopsida > Solanales > Solanaceae > Capsicum > Capsicum annuum. Next base: position 1,621 of record NW_025894420.1, read on the forward strand.
TCTTGCATATTTTCTAACCATTCTAGACTTAATGATTCTTCATGAAATTTTTTTTCCCATATTATTTTCTTTATGTCTTCTTTTTCTAAGTCTTTAATGATATATAAAACAAGTATCTTAATTTCATCACATGTATAGCTTGTCATATTGTTCATATGATGCTTAGGTTTCTACGAATAACTTGGATAACTTGAAATTGGGTTTTAGTAATTTATGGTTTATTAAATGCTTTATCATAATATTTACTGGCTTTTTATTTTAATCTTAATAATTCTTGTATATTTTCATTAAGAAATTCCATATATTTTGTATCTTTAGTTCTCATATATTTTTCTAGATTTGTTTACATTAGTCTTTGTATTAATTATATATTTTTCATGTCCATTTTCCAATATTCTAAATATACGTAATTTATCATGGTTGATGTGTAGGTTTGGCATGTAGATATTTGTAAGAGTAAGTAGGTTGGTGTGGTATGTAATTTATTCTAGTCATAAAATATTTATCAAATATTTTTTCCAATATGATTTTTTTATATCTACAATTTCTATATCCTTAACTACATACAAAATAAGTATTTTAAATTTATCTACCATTTCATCAGATAAATAAGTATTCATTTTTCATATGATGCTTTTTTCAAAATATTCCCTTCAATCAT
>NW_025894421.1:0-1344 GCF_002878395.1 Capsicum annuum
CCCAAGGGGGAGATATTGTAATACCCCACATTTTGGACTAGAATGAACATCCATCATTCCTATGAGTGGTTGTTTCAAAAGCCTCAAATACTATATAAATTTAGTGTGTTAATCAATTATGTAGTCTGGGAATCTATTTGAGCATGAATTTAGATCATAGAGGTCCCCTAACTCAAGTACAAGTTGAAAGCTTTCCTATCGTTCAAGTTTTAGTGAGCATCAAAACTTGGGTCAACTTCAATCAACCATAACTCGTTGTATATGACGAACTCGGTGGTTTACTATATATCAAATGAAATCTCTTTGAATTAGATTTCCAACGATATAAATTTTGCCTAAATACGATATCGGAGCAAAGAGTTATCCCCATTTTATTCTATCATGTCAAGCTGGAAAATGGTGCCGACATTTCTGATGGGTTATCATGTGTCTGATGACCTTTTTCATGACGTTTTCACATTCTGATGACATCATCAGACCTGGGCAGAAAATCAAGAATTTGGACCCCTTTTGTGATGACCATTCGTGACGGCCTATCACGGACCTGACGGCTTGTCATGGATGGCGACAAGTATATTTTTCTAGCAATTCAAGGGCATTTTTGCAAGGGTATTTTGGTTATTTCCTTCACCTTCCACGACATATAACCCTAAAGAGGCATAATTTTTCACATTTTTCTTCAGTTAAGCATCTCAAAAACCCTCTCTTATACTCTTAACCACAAGATTAGTATTTCTATCAAACTCATCTCTCAAAAGTAAGATTCAAGCCTTTTTCCAAGATAATCAATAATTAAGTTTCCCAATCCAAGAACTCTCCAGCAAATCTTCAAGGTTTCCTTTCTAAGGTATGCGTGTGTTCATTCATAGACTCTTTTCGTCCATGAAGTTCAAGAACTCTTTTTTTTCTAAAACTATATATTATGGTTTTCATGTTATGAATGGATTGTTGATCATGTTTATGTGTTGAATGATGCCAAGATAGAATCTTTATGTGTTATTATGAATCTATGGCATCATATGAGTTGAAAACATGTACGTTTGATTATTTATGATGAGTAATTGTATGATTTACACCTATGCCTAAGTTGTGCATGTAAGGTGTTTGATAAAATACCTAAGAGACTAGAAATCATGCATTATAGCTAAATTGTGACTAAGTGAAGAATTCATGATAGTCCTCTATGATTCAATGTCATCCATGTTGATAATGTGTCTTATGAACACTATTGGATTACTCATGAACTAGTCTTATGGAATTATGCTATGCTTACTTGCAAAACCTACTCATGTACAAGATGTAGAATACCCATGTACTTCATGAAATTCCCCAAGATATGATATT
>NW_025894422.1:0-1785 GCF_002878395.1 Capsicum annuum
ATTTCAATAAATAAGATAGAAATAATTAAGAAAAAATTAGAACAATTATATAGTGAAGATCCATTAAAAGGATGAGAAAAAAATTAAAACTACTATAAAAATTAAATTAATAGATAAAAATAGTATAATAACTCAAAAACCATTAACATATAATTTTGACGATCTAAAAGAATTTAAATGCATATAGATGAATTATTAGAAAAACAATATATACTAAAAAGTAATAGTAAGCACAATAGTCCAGAATTTATAGTAAATAAACATAGTGAACAAAAAAGAGGTAAAAGTAGAATGATTATTGATTATAGAAATTTAAATGCAAAAACTATGACATATAATTATACAATACCAAACAAGATTTTTAAAAATAAGACAAATACAAGGATATAACTACTTTAGTAAATTTGATTGTAAATCAGGATTTTACCGATTTTACCATTTAAAGTTAGAAGAAGAATTTAAGGAATTAACTGCATTTACGGTACCACAAGGATTTTATGAATGGAATGTACTACCATTTGGATATAAAAATGCACCAGGTAGATATCAACATTTTATGGATAATTATTTTAAACAATTACCTAATTGTATAGTATATATAGATGATATACTATTATATACAAAAACCAAAGAAGAACATTTAAAATTATTAGAACAATTTACGGATATAATAGAAAATTCGGGAATAAGTTTAACTGAAAAGAAAGCTGAAATTATGAAAACCTGATAGAATTTTTAGGAATACAAATAGATAAAAGTGGAGTAAAAATGCAACATATAGTACAAAAAATAATAAATTCGAAAGAAGAATTAGATACAAAAAAGAAATTACAATCATTTTTGGGATTAGTAAACCAAGTAAGGGAATATATACCAAATTAGCAGAAAATCTAAAGCCTTTACAGAAAAATTTAAAAAAGGATGTAGAATATAATTATAACGAAGAAGATAAAAAACAAGTCCAAAAAATAAAAACACTTTGTAAAGAATTACCAAAATTACAATTCCCAGACGAAAATAGAAAATTTATATATATAGTAGGAGCAGATGCTAGTGAATGTAGCTATGGAGGAGTACTTCAATATAAGTATGAAAATGAAAAAATAGAACATCATTGTAGATATTATTCAGGAACGTTTAATGAAACAGAAATAAAATGGGAAATAAATAGAAAATAATTATGTTCATTATATAAATGTCTATTAGCATTTGAGCCATATATTGTATATAACAAGTTTATTGTACGAACAGATAATACACAGGTACGTTGGTGGCTAACAAAGAAAATACAAAATTCAGTTACAACAAAAGAGATTCGGAGACTAGTATTGAATATATTAAATTTTACATTTACAATTGAAGTAATTAATACTAACAAAAACGTTATTGCAAATTACATATCAAGACAAAACTACACAAACTGATATAATAGAAGATGATGCTTTAGAAAAGATATTCAAAACCCTAACTACACTTTCAATGAAGGTGGACAGTATGGGTAATGAAATAGAAAAGCTAAAGACTAATGAAGATAAACTAAAGTCTGTAGCTACAAATCAACTAACTCAGCAGTGTGCAGAGCTATGTCGCTCGGAAGACATTAAAATTCCAGAGCTAGAAGGAGACATTGGGACACTCCGTAAAACCCATAACGTTTATCAATCTACAATTGCAGGTACAAGTAAAGGAGTTATTGGACAAAGATACCAGAATATGAACTTAAATAAGACATTTGAAAAACCAACAACAACAACAAACCCAGTGTATTCCCACCTGGTGGGGTCT
>NW_025894423.1:0-2746 GCF_002878395.1 Capsicum annuum
TGCTCTTTCAATTCTCGTAATTCTGTTGGGGCCATTCTATACGGAGGAATGGAGATTGGTTGGGTTTCTGGTATTACATCAATACCAAACTCTACTTTTTATTTAGGAGGCAAACCTGGAAGATCTTCAGGAAATACATCAGAAAATTCATTTACCATCGGAACAACGTGAAGAGTTGGTGGCTCCGCTTCTGTATCCCTTACTCTAACTAAATGATATATGTATCCCTTGGAAATAAATCTTCTTACCTTAAAATAAGAAATAAATCTACCTCTTGGCGTGCTAATTTCACCTTTCCATTCAAGGACTGATTCATTTGGAAAACGAAAATATACTTTTTTCGTGCAGCAATCAATTGGGGCATAACAAGATGCCAACAAGTCCATACCTATTATAATATCAAAATCTACCATTTTTAACTCCACAAGATCAGCCATCGTATCATGACCACAAACAGTTACTATGCAGTTTCGGTAAACCCTTCTAGCTCTAATAGATTCCCCAACCGGTGTGGACACTTCAAATGGCTTAACTAATAGTTTGGTTATTCTTTTGAACTTTCCAGCAACCAATGGAGTAATATAAGATAATGTAGAACCGGTATTAATTAAGGCATATACATCGAATGAAAAGATAGACAACGTACCAGTAACCACATCTAGGGAAGCCTCTAAATTCTGTCGATCCGCTAGAGCATACGTACGATTTTGAGCCTCGCTAGAACTCATGGCTTCTCTATCACCTCTAATACGACCCATTGGTTGTGCACCCCTTCCTGAATAAGGGATCGATGATGATGATGCAACAAATGACCTCGTAGGTCATGCCATACCCCCTATGCCCCAACATACCGCACCAAAAGCAAACATTGGTCCCCAGCCGATATGCGCCTAAATGATACCTTCCACATTTATTGCATGGATCTCAAGGAGGTCTCGATTGAATCATATTCCTTTTCCCTTGGTACCCTACTATCCACAAACTCTGACTCTCACTTCTGTGCCCAAATTAATTTCATCTAGACCCTTGGAACTGTGGTGGGGCACTAGCTTCAGAATAAGAAGATAATGGCCTAGGTGGTCTAGCAGAAAACTGTGGTCTGAACTCTCCTTAGGATGCCATGAACTACCCTATAGATCTGGCCCTCTTGGAATATCCTCTTTTTAATTCCTGTATTCTTCTCTTCTGCCTCTGATCTTCCATTTTCTGTGCAAAAGCTTGGATCCTCTCTATGTCCATATCTTTGTTCAAAGCGGTAATAGTATAATCTCTAACCAGATATAGATCCAGCCTATCCATATATTGATGAACTCTATCATCCATAGTAGCTACAACATTAGGACCATATCTCAACAAGGAATTAAATCGGAGACTGTACTCCCTCACTCTCATATTCCCCTGATGAAGATTTAAAAACTGATTTGCACGGGCTTGACGAATCTCAAATGGAATATAATGATCAAGAAATGCCTCTTTGAACTCTCTCCAAGTAGCTGGGGGTACATCAATACCCCTAGATCATTCCAGTCCTCATACCAATATATAGCCTCCCCTTTAAATCTTTACGCCGCTAACTTCACTATCTATTTACCCATTATATGCATAACATCTAAGGCCCTTTGAATTTGATCAATGAAGTCTTGTGGGTCCTCGTTAAGATCTGATCCAGTAAAAGTAGGAGGATCCATCTTAAGAAAATCTTGTGTTCGAAGGATAGCTACCCTATTTGTACCACTAGGACTCGTGATAGGAATGGCTTGCCCTTGAACTTGCCCAAAAACTATACGAGTCAAAAGTTGCACTGTATTTCTAAGATCTTGATCAGCAGTATTAATAGGTTGCTCTGGGGATATAGTTATCCTCCCCCTTATTTCTTCCAGAGTGGAAAAAGTTTCTGATGCATGCTTAGCTGGAGCATCACTTTGATTAGCTGGTATAGTGGGTGACTTACTAGTCCCCTCTCCGGTAGCCACATCTACTTGCTTATCAATATTCTTGCTTCTGGTAACCGACATCATTACTATCATAAGGGAAACAAATAGATTCAGTGGTCAACTATGACTTCAGATACAATATAGGCTCTATCGCACGATCTAAGACATTAAGAAAAGAAACAATTCCTAAATGTCCATAGCTTCTTGTTTATCGATGCGGTGAACGACACACCGATACACAAGACTCTACGTAGACACGACTTTGTAGACTCACTAGGATGAACTTCTCTGATACCACTTTTGTCATGCCTCAAATCCTATTGAGGCGGACTAGCACCCATAACCGAGGAGGCCCCGGAGAACCAACTCATAACCTTATACTTCCCATACATACCTCTATGACAACCCAAAATTCAAACAGCATCATGACACATATAAAAGGAAATAATCACCTGTATAAGGTCGAGCACACACATATATATATATATATACAATACTTGGCCATTGGAGCCATCACGTATATTAACAAAACACCACCTTGACTGTACATTAGGTCTACAAAGCCTCTAGATAATACACAGAGTTTAACTAAGGTTGGGACATACCCCGCCACATAACTAACTTCTATACAATACCAAAAGTGACTAGATATGATACAAAAAGCCCCAAAGCAAACTAGAGCTCACCAAAAGTAGCTAGATATCCTGGATTCTACTTGTGTGATATATGAGCTGAGGTACCTGTGCCTGCAACATGAAATGCAGGTCCCCCGTGGGGGATGTCAGTACATATTTCGTACTGACATCCCCCAC
>NW_025894424.1:0-2164 GCF_002878395.1 Capsicum annuum
TTTTTGCCTTAAAATAAGAAATAAATCTACCTCTTGGCGCGCCAATTTCACTTTTCCTTCAAGGACTGATTCATTTGGAAAATGGAAATATACTTTTTCCGTGCAGCAATCAATTGTGGCATAACAAGATGCCAACCAGTCCATACCCATTATAACATCACAATCTACCATTTCTAACTCCACGAGATCAGCCATCGTATCACGACCACAAACAGTTACTATATAGTTTCAGTAAACTCTTCTAGCTATAATAGATCCCCAACCGGTGTGGACACTTCAAATGGCTTCACTAACAGTTCGGGTATTCTTTCAAACTTTCTAGCAACCAATGGAGTAACATAAGATAATGTAGAATCGGGATCAATTAAGGCATATACATTGAATGAAAAGATAGACAACGTACCCGTAACCATATTTGAGGAAGCCTCTAAATTCTGTCGATCCGCTAGAGCATACGTACGATTTTGAGCCTTGCTAGAACTCGTGGCTCCTCTATCACCTCTAACACGACCCATTGGTTATGCACCCCTTCCTGAATAAGGCATCGATGATGATGATGGAATAAATGACCCCGTAGGTCGTGCCATACCCCCTATTCCCCTTCGTGGGCATTCTCTCATCATATGCCCAGACATACCATACCAAAATCAAACATTGGTCCCCAGCCGACATGCGCTCAAATGATACCTTCCACATTTATTGCATGGTTCTCGAGGAGGTCTCGATTGGCTCATATTCGCTTGCCCTTGGTACTCCACTATCCGCGAACTCTAACTCTCACTTCTGTTCCCAAATTGATTTCCTCTGGACCCTTGGAACTATGGTGGGGCACTAGCTGTAGAATAAGAATATAATGGCCTAGGTGGTCTAACAGAAAACTATGGTCTGAACCCTCCTTGGGATGTCATGAACTGCCTTGTAGATCTGGCCCTCTTGGAATATCCTCTTTCTAATTCCTGTGTTCTTCTCCTCTGCCTCTGATCTTCCATTTTCTGTGTAAAAGCTTGGATCCTCGCTATGTCCATATCTTTGTTCAAAGCGGCAATAGTACAATCTCTAACCAGATATAGATCCAACCTATCCACATATTGATGAACTCAGTCATCCATAGTAGCTATAACATTTGGAGCATATCTCGACAAGGAATTAAATCAGAGACTGTACTTCCTCACACTCATATTCCCCTGACGAAGATTTAAAAACTGATCTGCACGGGCCTGACGAATCTCGAATGGAAGATAATGATCAAAAATGCCTCTTTGAACTCTTTCCAAGTAGCTGGGGGTGCATCAATACCCCTAGATCATTTCCAGTCCTCGTACCAATATATAGCCTCCCCTTTGAATCTATATGCCGCTAACTCCACTGTCTCTCTACCCGTTACATGCATAACATCTAAGGCCCTTTGAATTTGATCAATAAAGTCCTGTGGGTCCTCGTTAAGATCTGATCCAGTAAAAGTGAGAGGATTCATCTTAAGAAAATCCTATGTTCGAAGGCTAGCCGCCCTATCTGTACTACTAGGACCCATGGTAGGAATGGCTCGCCCTTGAGCTTTCCCAACAACTATACGAGTCAAATGTTGCACTGCATTTCTAAGATCTTAATTAGCAGCATTAATAGGTGGCTCTGGGGATATAGTTCTCCTCCCCCTTATTTCTTTCGGAGTGGAAGAAGTTTTTGATGCATGCTCAGCTGGAGCCTCACTTTGATTAGCTGGTATAGTGGGTGACTTATTAGTCCCCTCTCTGGCATCCACATCTACTTGTTTACCGGTATTCTTGCTTCTGGTAACCGGTATCATTACTATAATACGAGAAATAAATGGATTCAATGGTCAACTATGACTATATATACAATATAGGCTCTATTGCACGAGCTAAGACATGAAGAAAAAAAACAATTCCTAAATGTCCATAGCCTCCTGTTTATAGATGCGGTGCATGACACACCAATAAACAAGACTCTGCGTAGACATGGCTTTGTAGACTTACTAGGACAAACTTCTCTGATACCACAATTGTCATGCCTCAAATCCTATTGGGGTAGACTGACACCCGTAACCGAGGAGGCCCAGGAGAAGAAGCTCATAACCTTATACTTCCCATGCATACCTCTATGACAACCCAAAATTCGAACAGCATCATGCCGCATATAAAAGGAA
>NW_025894425.1:0-1879 GCF_002878395.1 Capsicum annuum
TAAACCCTTCTAGCTATAATAGATTCCCCAACCGGTGTGGACACTTCAAATGGCTTAACTAACAGTTCGGGTATTCTTTCGAACTTTCCAACAACCAATGAAGTAACATAAGATAATGTAGAACTGGGATCAATTAAGGCATATAAATCAAATGAAAAGATAGACAACGTACCCGTAACCACATCTGGGGAAGCCTCTAAATTCTGTCGATGCGCTAGAGCTACGTACGATTTTGAGCCCCGCTAAAACTCGTGGATCCTCTATCACCTCTAACACGACCTATTGGTTGTGTATCCCTTCCTGAATAAGGCATTGCTGATGATGATGCAACAAATGACCCCGTAGGTTGTGCCATACCCCCTATGCCCCTTCATGGATATTCTCTCATCATATGCCCCGACATACCGCACCAAAAGCAAACATTGGTCCCCAGCCGACATGCGCCCAAATGATACCTTCCATATTTATTGCATAGCTCTTGAGGAGGTCTCGATTGGCTCATATTCCCTTGCCCTTGGTACCCCACTGTCCGCGAACTCTGACTCTCACTTCTGTGCCCAAATTGATTTTCTCTGAACCCTTAGAACTGTGGTGAGGCACTAGCTGCAAAAAAAGAAGATAATGGCCTAGGTGGTCTAGCAGAAAACTGTGGCCTGAACCCTCCTTGGGATGCCATGAACTGCCCTGTAGATCTGGCCCTCTTGGAATATCCTCTTTTTGATTCCTGTGTTCTTCTCCCCTGTCTCTGATCTTCCATTTTCTGTGCAAAAGCTTGGATCCTCACTATGTCCATATCTTTGTTCAAAGGGGCAATAATACAATCTCTAACCAGATATGGATCTAGCCTATCCACATATTGATGAACTCTGTCATCCATAGTAGCTACAACATTAGGAGCATATCTTGATAAGGAATTAAATCGGAGATTGTACTCCCTCACGCTCATATTCCCCTGACAAAGATTTAAAAACTGATCTGCACGGGCCTGACAAATCTCGAATGGAAGATATGATCAAGAAATGCCTCTTTGAACTCTTTCCAAGTAGCTGGGGGTGCATCAATACCCCTAGAACGTTTCCAGTCTTCATACCAATATATAGCCTCCCCTTTAAATCTATACGCCACTAACTCCACTGTCTCTCTACCCGTTACATGCATAACATCTAAGGCCCTTTGAATTTGATCAATAAAGTCCTGTGGGTCCTTGTTAAGATCTGATCCAGTAAAAGTGGGAGGATCCATCTTAAGAAAATCCTGTGTTCGAAGGCTAGCCGCCCTATCTGTACCACTAGAACCCGTAGTAGGAATGGCTTGCCCTTGAGCTTGCCCAGCAACTATACGAGTCAAAAGTTGCACTGCATTTCTAAGATCTTGATCAACAGCATTAATAGCTGGCTCTGGGGATATAGTTCTCCTTTTCCTTATTTCTTCCAGACTAGAGGAAGTTTCTTATGCATGCTCAGCTGGAGCCTCACTTTGATTAGCCGGTATAGTGGGTGACTTACTAGTCCCCTCTCCGGCAGCCACATCAACTTTCTTACCGGTATTCTTGCTTCCGGTAACCGGTATCATTACTATAATAAGAGAAACAAATAGATTCAGTGGTCAACTATGACTTCATATACAATATAGGCTCTATCGCACGATCTAAGACATAAAGAAAAGAAACAATTCCTAAATGTCCATAGCCTCCTGTTTATCGATGTGGTGCACGACACACCGATAAATAAGACTCTACATAGACACGGCTTTGTAGACTCACTAGGACGAACTTCTCTGATACCACTTTTGTCACGCCTCAAATAGTATTGGGGCGGACTGGCACCCGTAATCGAGGAGGTCCGGGAGAACCATCTCATAACTTTATACTTCCCATGCA
>NW_025894426.1:0-1496 GCF_002878395.1 Capsicum annuum
ATTATGCTCCAAAGTCTTTGCCTAATATGAGGTCCAGAATAAGGAAGCTCACTTTTGGTTTGTCCTGCGATTTGGTGTTAAAATGTAAGGATCAATGCTGAATAATAATATGGACATATCCAGGCTGGTGGACAATATGCAGTAGGTGGAGGATGAGAAGAAGAAGTAGGTCGAGATCAGATAGAGGAAACACAAGAAATTTAGATATGTAGACTAGGGTGGAAAATAGCAAAACAGTGGGAGTGATGATAGGCAATGGACTAACAAAAAGAATTAGGGAAATTCTTATCCGAAAACTAGTGCTCCGTATTTGAAGCCTTCATGTGATTTCTATTTTTAGGGTTGTAGTGGTCCTAAGGCATAGGGTGCCTAGTCTTAGGTCAGTGGAGCTCAGTCGACCCTATCTTATTCTCCATATCATATTTATGGGTAGCATCATTGTGGGTATTATGAGGAGGAGAGGAACTAGTGTATTAATTATAGTCATCATGGTCATCTGCAACAAAATTGTCCTATAGTTAAACTCTGCACTAGGGATAATAAGGACCTGATATCTACTTCTTTTGCTCCTGCACCTAATGACGCCACTCCAAGTATCGACAATGGATGGAATTACCTCTATTCACTTACTATAAGTTATGAGTCTGAGGCATCTGACACGACCTAAACCAGGGCCTAGTTGTGTATAGCTCCTGAGGTCCGACTGGGACAGAAGACCGTCCCTAAAACCCAACCATAAATGCCCTGCACCCTATGTCAGATGTATTTTAAATATATAAAAAGATAGAACAATTATAAATCAAATACATTAGTTAAAGTCTATACACCTATCCAACCTATTTTAAGCCCAATACCAATACCAATGCTAAGGCTGACACCAATATCGACACCGCCCATGCACAAAGTAGTCAGATAAAGCCTCTAATTTAAAACAAAGTACATCCAGTCTGGACATGACCTCTACCATAGCCAAAACCAAATTCCAAGAAATAAACAAAAGTATGAAAAGATGTACATAGCATGAAATGGAGTCTTTTGGAGTATGGAAGCTCACTACTTAGTCCAACATAAAGTTGTCCCCGAATCCAAGATCAGTGACCAAGAGGAGTAGTATGGACGGTTCCTGCATTGCATGGGGATACAACACCTAAAGATAGTCTTGCGGGTAAGCGCTGGCATGTACTTAGGAATAAGGATAAAGTAAGTCCAATATTCAAAACCAAAGTTAATATCAAAATGCAATCACAATCATACATATGTATATTATGCCAGGAAAGGGAACCGGGCTTAGCAAGCATTTAAATCATTAACCTGGTTTGTGTAGCTTGACTATCCTAAAACCATCCAACGGCTATGTGGGTCCAATATTAACCCTTAAACAGGCTCTAGTGCATCTAGCCGAACGAACTAGAGATATCATAGAGGCCAGGGATTCCCATGTACCCTTCCTCCTCCATGATACATATATACAAGTATAAACTTAGGAGATTCTCGTG
>NW_025894427.1:0-1695 GCF_002878395.1 Capsicum annuum
TCAATACCCCTAGATTATTTCCAGTCCTTATACCAATATATAGCCTCCCTTTTAAATCTATACGCCGCTAACTCCACTGTCTCTCTACCCATTACATGCATAATATCTAAGGCCTTTTGAATTTAATCAATAAAGTCCTGTGGGTCCTCGTTAAGATCTGATCCAGTAAAAGTGGGAGGATCCATCTTAAGAAAATCCTGTGTTCGAAGGATGGCCGCCCTATCTATACCACTAGGACCCGTGGTAAGAATGGCTTGCCCTTGAGCTTGCCCAGCAACTATATGAGTCAAAACTTGCACTGCATTTCTAAGATCTTGATCAACAACATTAATAGGTGGCTCTGGGGATATAGTTCTCCTCCCCCTTATTTCTTCCAGTGTGGAAGAAGTTTCTGATGCATGCTCAGCTGGAGCCTCATTTTGATTAGCTGGTATAGTGGGTGACTTACTAGTCCCCTCTCCGGCAGCCACATCTACTTGCTTAACGGTATTTTTAGTTCTGGTAACCGGCATCATTACTATAATAAGAGAAACAAAAGGATTCAGTGGTCAACTATGACTTCATATACAATATAGGCTCTATCGCACGATCTAAGACATGAAGAAAAGAAACAATTCCTAAATATCCATAGCCTCCTGTTTATAGATGTGGTGCATGACACACCGATAAACAAGACTCTACGTAGACACGGCTTTGTAGACTCACTAGGACAAACTTCTCTAATACCCCTTTTGTCATGCATCAAATCCTATTGGGGCGGATAGGCACCCGTAACCGAGGAGGTCCGGGAGAACCAGCTTATAACTTTATACTTCCCATGCATACCTCTATGACAACCCAAAATTCGGACAGTATCATGTCGCATATAAAAGAAAATAATCACCTGTATAAGCTCGAGCACACATATATATGTATATACAATACTTGGTCGTTAGATCCATCACGTCTATTAACAAAACACCACCTTGACTATACATTAGGTCAACAAAGCCTCTAGACAATACACAGAGTTTAACTAAGGTCGGGACACACCCCGCCATATAATTAACTTCTATACAATACCAAAAGTGATTGGATATGACACGGAAAGCCCCGAAGCAAACTAGAGCTCACCAAAAGCAGTTGGATATCCTGTAACCACTTGTACAGTGTATGAGCTGAGGTACCGGTGCCTGCAGCATGAAATGCATATCCCCCGTGGGGGATGTTAGTACGAAATATGTACTGAGTATGTAAAGCTGTAGATAATCACATATGATATAGGAGATCAATAGAAATAAAAAACAAGTGAATAAATCGTAATAGGAGTGGACCACACTTACTAGAACTTGTGACAAACTGTACATTGTATTTATTCAATCACTTTACCTTCGTTCTTATCATCTTTGTAATCATTCCTGTACTGTACTATGACCATTAGGCTGCCTTCAGTACATATCAACTAGGATCGACCCATGATAGACTTATGCCCCTGGGATACCACCCATAAACACATAAATAAGGATTGACCCATGATAGGCTTATGCCCCTGGGATACCACCCGATAAGAGACAACTTCCATCACTTAGTTCAATTAATCTTTGAGATTGTTATTTCGGTCACCACCGTATTTTTGATACTTTGAAACAATGATACATCAATAAGAGACATATAAATAGACCATCAATGCAATAAAAATGAAGTAAGAACTCATTG
>NW_025894428.1:0-1433 GCF_002878395.1 Capsicum annuum
GATTGCTTTGATGATTTGGAATCGAGATGGAAGTGAATTGAGATTTATTATGATGACTCACATGTTTCACCCAATATATTTTACTCTCTTATGATTATGATGATTTTAGTTCGAGCTAAGTTAGTCATTTATATCAGCATGCATAATTTTATAAACTGTGATGATATTAAGATATTATTTTATATATGCATTGCACCCCCATATGCTCGGTACATTTTCATGGTACTAACCCATATATTCATATGTAGGCTACATTTTCTCGGAATGTAGGTACAAGGTATAGTTTACATTTTCAGATCCAGTCAGTTTGCGGCATCCAGTCAGCAGGTGATGAGTCCTTTTCATTCAAGGGCTTGAGTTAGTTATACAGTTCGAGAAGTGTTGTATTTTATTTATTGAGTCATATTAAGTTGGGTTAGTCGGGAGTCATGACCCGGCTACCTACAGTCAGTACTAGTAGAGGCTTCATAGAAAGTCAGTAGAAGTTGATGTATTTCGTTTCAGTTTTGGTTGTAAAGGCAGAATTGTAATCCTGTAAAATTTCATTTTTGTAACGATTAGATTCAGAAAAGAGTTAATTTCTGCTGATTTGTATGGATTTGTATTTTTATTCAGTTGCTTATGAGTTATGCCAGTAAAAGGGTTAGCTTGGGGTCACTTGTGACCCTAAGCACCGTGTGACATCTCGGGACCGAATTTTGGGGCGTTACAGATCGGTTCCAAATGAAATAGTCCTTGAAAAATAAGGAGCAAATAATCATAATAATAAAGCAATGAGCTCTTGAAGAGCCTACGACATAACACTTCATGAAACCTTATGAGAGGTTCATGTACCTGAAAATAATGAAGTGATGAGATCTCAAAATGTTATGTCACATTGTGAACCGATACAAAATGATAAATCATCAATGTCTTTGATACAATATTGGCGCAATATTGTGAAAGGTTATGAGGATCTGAATTCTATGTTAATTTAAGCATGCTGACGTAGAAACATTTATCAAGTGACATGAAAGGATGCATTTTGGTAAGCGTAAAACTTATTTGATTTGCAGTCTAGACACTTGAAGATGTCACTCATGAAATGTTAAATATTGTCACTTGACAAAACTTATGTGATAACTTTTAAGGATTCAAACTGCTTGAAGCATATAAATGTGTCACGCCTCAAATCCTATTGGGGCGGACTGGCACCCGTAATCGAGGAGGCCCGGGAGAACCAGCTCATAACCTTATACTTCCCATGCATACCTCTATGACAACCCAAACTTCGGACAACAGCATGTCGCATATAAATGGAAATAATCACCTGTATAAGCTCGAGCACACATATATATGTATATACAATACTTGGCCGTTGGATCCATCACATCTATTAACAAAACACCACCTTGACTGTACATTAGGTCTACAAAGCCTCTAGACAATACACA
>NW_025894429.1:0-1085 GCF_002878395.1 Capsicum annuum
TTAGATCGATACTCATTTTTGAGATGTTAATTGTGCCTTTGAATGATGGTTCTTGGATTTCTTGAACTAGGAACTTGGAATCTTGAATAAATTTGCAGAATTAATGGTGAACTTTGGAGGTTCTTGAAGTTGGATGTAGGAGCTTAGGATTTCCTTTTTGAGGGAATTTGATGAAATATAACATATAATGCTTCTAATAGGCTTTAGTATAGGGTTTGGATGGATTTTGGGTGAGGGAAAATGATCAAAACGCCCCTAAAAATTAAATAATTCTCGAATCTTTCCTTTGATGGACTGTTTTGATAGTCTAAAGTAGATCAACCATAACGTTTTATTCCGATATCCAAATTGGATGAAACAAATTTCATTAGAAAGAGGACTCTCATATCTTTCAGTTGATATATAGTATCTCACCCAGATCATTGTGTATGAGGAGTTATGATCATTTGAAGTTGACCCAAAAATTCACTTTTGATAGGCTGAAGTAGATCGACCATAACGTTTTGCTCCAATAGACAAATTAGATAAAACCAATTTTATTGGAAAGAGGACTCGCAGAGCTTTTCGTTGATATACAGTAGATCACCCAGATCATTATGTAGAAGGAGTTATTATTGTTTAAAGTTGGAGCAAAAATACGTCAGGCCTCAGTACTTTTTCCTACACATTTTACTGTTCACTACTATTCACGGTTCGATCGGAATGTTCATAACTCATCGCATGGGTGTCCATTTTGTATGATCCATATATTGTTGGAAATCTTATTCGATACTCTACGCAATGGTAGGTCACAATCTAAGACATTCCGCACGAAAAATTTATAATTCATTCTAGAAGATAGAGCCCAACACGTTTACGCACAAAATTTCAACGAAAAATTTCCCGGGGTATTACATCATCCCCCTTGAAAACATTCATCCTCGAATGATGCTAGAGATGCCAAGATTAGATAGGGAATAGAGCATACAGCTGAAACCATTCATTAGACTCATCACCACATCATTTCTCACTCCGAATGCAACATAGAATGCATAAATTCAAGAAACTACAGCGAACACATAATAAATGACAGCTGAACTGCTGCA
>NW_025894430.1:0-1424 GCF_002878395.1 Capsicum annuum
GTTGGATGTAGGAGCTTAGGGTTTTCTTTTTGAGGGAATTTGATGAAATATAACATATAATGCTTCTAATAGGCTTTAATATAGGGTTTGGATGGATTTTGGGTGAGGGCCAATGACCAAAACGCCCCTAAAAATCAAATAATTCTCGAATTTGTCCTTTGATAGACTGTTTTGATAGTCTGAGGTAGATCAACTATAACGTTTTACTCCGATATCCAAATTGGATGAAACCAATTTCATTAGAAAGAGGACTCTTATATCTTTCCATTGACATATAGTATCTCACCCAGATCATTGCGTACGAGGAGTTATGATCATTTGAAATTGACCCAAAAATTTGATTTTGATAGGCTGAAGTAGATCGACCATAACTTTTTTCTCCGATAGACAAATTGGATGAAACCAATTTCATTGGAAAGAGGAATCGCAGAGCTTTTCATTGATATATAGTAGATCAACCATATCATTATGTACAAGGAGTTATGATTATTTAAAGTTGGAGAAAAAATACGCCAGGCCTCAGTACTTTTTCCTGCATGTTTTACTGTTCACTACTATTCACGGTTCGATCGGAATGTTCATAACTCATCGTTCGGGTGTCCGTTTTGGATGATCCATATATCGTTAGGAAGCTTATTCGATACTCTACGCAATGGTAGGTCATAATCTAAGACATTCCACACGAAAAATTTATAGTTCATTCTAGAAGATAGAACCCAACACGTTTACGCACAAAAATTTTCAACGAAAAATTTCCCGAGGTATTACATCATCCCCCCTTGGAAGAATTCATCCTCGAATGACGCTAGACATGCCAAGATTAGATAGGTAATAGAGCATACAGCTGAAACCATTCGTTAGACTCATCACCACATCGTTTCTCACTCCGAATGCAACATAGAATGCATAAATTCAAGAAACTACTGAACACATAATAAATGACAGTAGAACTGCTGCAACTTTTATCAAAAGTGCATGATTTAGGAAAGAACGGTACCTTCAGCTTGATCAGAGTTTGCAGAAAATAGGTGCGGGTACTTGGATCGCATATCCGCCTCAGCTTCCCAAGTTGCACCCTCAACAAATTGGTTTCGCCATAACACCTTGACCAAGGGAACTTCTTTGTTCCTTAGTCTTCGGACACTGAAATCAAGAATCTCAACAAGAATCGCATCAAAAGAAAGATTTTCTTGAATGTCAGCACTCATAGAGGAATCCACTACCACAGCATCGCTAATATGCTTTCTAAGCATGGAGGCATGGAATATTAGATGAACAGAGGACAACTCGGAAGGCAACTCGACCTCATAAGCTACCTTACCAACACGGCTAAGAATTTTGTAAGGACCAACATAACGGGGACTAAGCTTCCCCTTCTTTCCAAATCTCTTCACCCATGAGGGGGGTGAAGAGATTTGGAAAGA
>NW_025894431.1:0-1104 GCF_002878395.1 Capsicum annuum
ATGGTGAACTTTGGAGGTTCTTGAAGTTCTTGAACTAGGAACTTGGAATCTTGAATAAATTTGCAGAATTAATGGTGAACTTTGAAGGTTATTGAAGTTCTTGAACTAGGAACTTGGAATCTTGAATAAATTTGCAGAATTAATAGTGAACTTTGGAGGTTCTTGAAGTTGGATGTAAGAGCTTAGGGTTTTCTTTTTGAGGGAGTTTGATGAAATATAACATATAATGCTTCTAATAGGCTTTAATATAGGGCTTGGATGGATTTTGGGTGAAAAAGAATGACCAAAATGCCCCTAAAAATTAAATAAATTCTCGAATCTGTCCTTTGGTGGATTGTTTTGATAGTCTGAAGTAGATCAACCATAACGTTTTAGTCCGATATTCAAATTGGATGAAACCAATTTCATTAGAAAGAGGAATCTCATATATTTCCGTTGATATATAGTCTCTCACCCAGATTATTGTGTATGATGAGTTATGATCGTTTGAAGTTGACCCAAAAATTTATTTTTGATAGGCTGAAGTAGATCTACCATAACTTTTTGCTTCGATAGACAAATTGGATGAAACCAATTTCATTGGAAAGAGAACTCGCACAGCTTTCCATTGATATATAGTAGATCACCCAGATCATTATGTACAAGGAGTTATGACCGTTTAAAGTTGGAGCAAAAATACGCCAGGCCTCAGTACTTTTCCTGCATGTTTACTGTTCACTACTATTCACGGTTTGATCGGAATGTTCATAACTCGTCGCTCGGGTGTCCGTTTTGGATGATCCACATATCGTTGGAAGTATTATTCGATACTCTACAAAATGGTGGGTCATAATCTAGGACATTTCACACAGAAAATTTATAATTCATTTTAGAAGATAGAACCCAACACGTTTACGCACAAAATTTCAACGAAAAATTTCCCGGGGTATTACATCATCCCCCCTGGAAACATTTATCCTCGAATGATGCTAGACATGCCAAGATTAGATAGGGAATAGAGCATACAGCTAAAACCATTCGTTAGACTCATCACCACATCGTTTCTTACTCCGAATGCAACATAGAATGCATAAATTCAAGAAACTACAGCTAAACACATAATAA
>NW_025894432.1:0-1213 GCF_002878395.1 Capsicum annuum
AATGAAATTGGTTTCATCCAATTTGGATATCGGAGTAAAACGTTATCCAAATTGGATGAAACCAATTTCATTAGAAAGAGGACTCTCATATATTTTTGTTGATATATAGTATCTCACCCAGATTATTGTTTACGAGTAGTAATGATCATTTGAAGTTGACCCAAAAATTTGCTTTTGATAGGATGAAGTAGATCGACCATAAATTTTTGCTCCAATCGACAAATTGGATGAAACAAATTTCATTGGAAAGAGGACTCGCAGAGCTTTTCGTTGATATATAATAGATCACCCAGATCATTATGTACAAGGAGTTATGATCGTTTAAAGTTGGAGTAAAAATACGCCAGGCCTCAGTACTCTTTCCTGCACGTTTTATTGTTCACTACTATTCACGGTTCGATCGGAATGTTCATAACTCGTCGTTCGGGTGTCCATTTTAGATGATCCACATATCGTTGGAAAGATTATTCGATACTCTACGCAATGGTGGGTCATAATCTAAGATATTCCTCACGGAAAATTTATAATTCATTCTAGAATATAGAACCCAACACGTTTACGTACAAAATTTCAATGAAAATTTGTTTGGGGTATTACATCATCCCCCCTTGGAAACATTTATCCTCAAATGATGCAATACATGCCAATATTAGATAGGGAATAGTGAAACCATTCGTTAGACTCATCACCACATCGTTTCTCACTCCGAATGCAACATAGAATGAATAAATTCAAGAAACTACAGCTGAACACATAATAAATGACAGCTGAACTGCTGCAACTTTTATCAAAAATGCATGGTTTAGGAAAGAATGGTACCTTCGGCCTGATCGAAGTTTGCGAGAAATAGGTGCGGGTACTTGGTTCGCATATCCACCTCAGCTTCCCAAGTTGCACCCTCAACAGATTTGTTTCGCCACAACACCTTGACCAAGGGAACTTCTTTGTTCCTTAGTCTTCGAACACTGAAATCAAGAATCTCAACAGGAATCTCATCAAAAGAAAGATTTTCTTGAATGTCAGTACTAAAAGAGGAATCCACTACCACAGCATCGCTAATATGCTTTCTAAACATGGAGACATGGAATATTGGATGAACAGAGGATAACTCGGAAGGCAACTCGACCTCATAAGCTACCTTACCAACAAGGCTAAGAATTTTGTAAGGACCAACATAACGGGGACTAAGCTTTCCCTTCTTTCCAAATCTCTT
>NW_025894433.1:0-1224 GCF_002878395.1 Capsicum annuum
TTCAAATTCGTAAAAATCAAATAAAAATCATGCCTTTGTAAAGAAAATTACTTTTGGGCACAAAAACTAAAGAAAGTTCTTGTTGAAAATCTCCACATACCTTGAATGATGAACTTTAGATCGATACTCATTTTTGAGATGTTAATTGTGCCTTTGAATAATGGTACTTGGAGTTCTTGAACTATGAACTTGGAATCTTGAATAAATTTGCAGAATTAATGGTGAACTTTGGAGGTTCTTGAAGTTGGATGTAGGAGCTTAGAGTTTTCTTTTTGAGGGAATTAGATGAAATATAACATATAATGCTTCTAATAGGCTTTAATATAGGGTTTGGACGGATTTTGGGTGAGGAGGAATGACCAAAACGCTCCTAAAAATCAAATAATTCTCGAATCTGTCCTTTGGTGGACTACTTTGATAGTCTGAAGTAGATCAACCATAACGTTTTACTCCAATTTCCAAATTGGATAAAACCAATTTCATTAGAAAGAGGACTCTCATATATTTCCGTTGATGTATAGTATCTCACCCATATCATTGTGTACGAGGAGTTATGATCGTTTGAAGTTGACCCAAAAATTTGCTTTTGGTAGGCTAAAGTAGATCAACCATAACTTTTTGCTCCGATAGACAAATTGGATGAAAGCAGTTTCATTAGAAAGAGGATTCGTAGAGCTTTCCGTTCATATATAGTAGATCACCCAAATCATTATGTACAAGGAGTGATGATCATTTAAAGTTGGAAAAAAATACTCCAGGCCTCAGTACTTTTTCCTGCACGTTTTATTGTTCACTACTATTCACGGTTCGATCGAAATATTCATAACTCGTCGCTCGGGTGTCCTTTCTGGATGATCCACATATCGTTGGAAAGCTTATTCGATACTCTACGTAATGGTGTGTCATAATCTTAGACATTCCACATGGAAAATTTATAATTCATTCTAGAAGATAGAACCCAACACGTTTACGCACAAAATTTCAATAAAAAATTTCTCGGGGTATTACATCCCCCCCTTGGAAACATTCATCCTTGAATGATGCTAGACATTCCAAGATTAGATAGGGAATAGAGCATATAACTGAAACCATTTGTAGACTCATCACCACATCGTTTCTCACTCCGAATGCAACATAGAATGCATAAATTCAAGAAACTATAGTTGAACACATAATAAATGACAGCTGAACTGCTGCAACTTTTATCAAAAATGCATGATTTAG
>NW_025894434.1:0-1188 GCF_002878395.1 Capsicum annuum
GAGGACTCTCATATCTTTCCGTTGATATATAGTATCTCACCCAGATCATTGTGTACGAGGAGTTATGATCATTTGAAGTTGACCCAGAAATTTGCTTTTGATAGGCTGAAGTAGATCGACCATACCTTTTTGCTCCGATAAAAAAATTGGATGAAACCAATTTCATTGGAAAGAGGACTCACAGCGCTTTCCGTTGATATATAGTAGATCAACCAGATCATTATATACAAGGAGTTATGATCATTTAAAGTTGGAGTAAAAATACACCAGGCCTCAGTAATTTTTCCTGCACATTTTACTGTTCACTACTATTCACGGTTCGATCGGGATGTTCATAACTCATCAGTCGGGTGTCCATTTTGGATGATACATATATAGTTGGAAAGCTTATTCGATACTCTACACAATGGTGGGTCATAATCTAAGACATTCTACATGAAAAATTTATAATTTATTCTAGAAGATAGAACCCAACACGTTTACGCACAAAATTTCAACGAAAAATTTCCTGGGGTATTACATCATCCCCCCATTGGAAACATTCATCCTCGAATGATGCTAGACATGCCAAGATTAGATAAAGAATAGAGTATATAGCTAAAACCATTCTTTAGACTCAACACCACATTGTTTCTCACTCAGAATGCAACATAAAATGCATAAATTCAAGAAACTACAGCAGAACAAATAATAAATGACAGCTGAACTGCTGCAACTTTTATCAAAAGTGCATGATTTAGGAAAGAATGGTACCTTTGGCTTGATCGGAGTTTGGAAAAAATAGGTACGGGTACTTGGATCGCATATCCGCCTCAGCTTCCCAAGTTGCACCCTCAACAGATTGGTTTTGCCACAACACCTTGACCAAGGAAACTTTTTTGTTCCTTAGTCTTCGGACACTGAAATCAAGAATCTCAACAGGAATCTCATCAAAAGAAAAATTTTCTTGAATGTCAGCATGCACAGAGGAATCCACTACCACAGCATCGCTAATATGCTTTCTAAGCATGGAGACATGGAATATTGGATGAATAGAGGACAACTTAGAAGACAACTCGACCTCATAAGCTACGTTACCAACACCGCTAAGAATTTTGTAAGGACTAACATAATGGAGACTAAGCTTCCCCTTCTTTCCGAATCTCTTCACCCCCCTTATGGGTGAAATTTTCAGATACACTAGGTCAC
>NW_025894435.1:0-1040 GCF_002878395.1 Capsicum annuum
CTTGGAGTTCTTGAACTAGGAACTTGAAATCTTGAATAAATTTGCAGAATTAATGGTGAACTTTGGAGGTTCTTGAAGTTCTTGAACTAGGAACTTGGAATCTTGAATAAATTTGCAGAATTAATGGTGAACTTTGGAGATTCTTGAAGTTGGATGTAGGAGCTTAGGGTTTTGTTTTTGAGGGAGTTTGATGAAATATAACATATAATTCTTTTAATAGGCTTTAATATAGGGTTTGGACGGATTTTAGGTGAGGGATAGTGACCAAAACGCCCCTAAAAATTAAATAATTCTTGAATCTGTCCTTTGGTGGACTATTTTGATAGTCTGAAGTAGATCAACCATTCCATTTTACTCCGATATCGAAATTGGATGAAACCAATGTCATTAGAAACAGGACTCTCATATCTTTCCATTGATATATAGTATCTCACCCAGATCATTGTGTATGAGGAGTTATGATCATTTGAAGTTGATCCAAAAATTTGCTTTTGATAGGTTGAAGTAGATCGACCATAACTTTTTGCTCCGATAGAAAAAATTGGATGAAACCAATTTCATTGGAAAGAGGACGCGAATAGATTTCTATTGATATATAGTAGATCACCCAGATCTTTATGTACAAGGAGTTATGATCATTTAAAGTTGGAGAAAAAATACGCCAGGCCTCAGTACTTTTTCCTGCACGTTTTACTGTTCACTACTATTCACGGTTCAATCGGAATGTTCATAACTCGTCGCTCGGGTGTCCGTTTTGGATAATCCACATATCGTTGGAAAGATTATTCAATAATCTACGGAATGGTGGGTCATAATCTAAGATATTCTGCATGAAAAATTTATAATTAATTCTAGAAGATAGAACCCAACTCGTTTACGCATAAAATTTCAACGAAAAATTTCTCGGGGTATTACATCATCCCCTCCTTGGAAAAATTCATCCTCGAATGACGCTATACATGCCAAGATTAGATAGGGAATAGAGAATACAGCTAAAATCATTCGTTAGACTCATCACCACATCGTTTCTCACTCCGAAT